>NC_056737.1:850454015-850649015 GCF_019279795.1 Protopterus annectens | reverse complement strand
GGGATTTTACTTTCTGTAATAGTTCTATTAATAAAGATAGAAATAGGGTAGGCAATGGCTTTAGCTGCAATTTGCAGGTATTCTGCAGGTAGACAGTCAGCAGAAGGGGTGCATGGCTTGAGTTTTTGAAGGAGGTTACAAATGAGGGATGTAGATACTGGTTGTATGTGAAAATAAGGAACTGGATTTGTTGTGGTATTAGGTGAGAGGGAGCTAATGGGTGGTAGAGTATTAGCTAGAGTTTGTATGGCTTCTGTAAAGTAGTTGTTAAAGGAATCAGTGATTAGCTTAGGGTTATTGTGGGTGATTCCTGATGGGGTAGGAGTCTTGAAGTGCCCTGGCTGAAGTAGTTTGTCCATAGCTGACCAGAAACTTTGTGGTTTTTGTTTGTGGGTTTGTTGGAGGTGGAGGTAAAAGTTTTTTTGCCTAGCAAAATTTCCTTTTTGGTGGCATTTCTTAATTGTTTAAAGTAATGGTGATCTGATGGGCTTTTAGAGGCTCTCCACTTGGCCCAGATTTTATTTCTTAGGAGGATTTTTTGCCTAGTTTGTTTTGTGAGCCATGGGGCAGTTTTGGTCTTTATTCGGGAGGAGCGACAGGGGGCATGGTAATCTAGGATTTGAAGGAATCTAGTATTAAAGTAGGTAACTGCTTTATCAAGTTGAAGATGGAGCAGTGGTGACCAGTCGCATGCCTTCAGTTCTGTTTGGAAGTTTTTAGGGTAAAAATTTTTTTTTTAGAATGGGAGGTTTTGAAAATAGTAGCATTGGGGCTATGAAGTTTTTGTTTAATTATGTAGGTTCGAGCATGGTCACTGATGTCATCTGGAAGGGTTCCTGGTTTATAAGTAGTAGGGTAACTGTTTATGAGGATCCAGTCTAGTGTGGTTTCTTTACCACTTTGTTTGTGGGGTCTAGTAGGGGTGGTTATCATTTGTGAGAAACCATAAAGATTTATGTGGTTAATAGGATTGGGGGACCTACAGGTAGCCCAGTCTATATTAAAGTCACCTAACACAATGGTTTCCTGGGGTAGGTGGGTAGATAGGCCACTAAGTATATTTTGTAGTGTACTGATATTGTTTCCGGTGGGGAAGATAGGAACAGATTATATAGATGGATTTATAGTTATTGATTTGAAGTTTAGCTGTAAGGGTTTCTGCAATGGAGTTTGTGGGAAGTGGCACATTGAAGAGCGATACTTGGAGGTCTGATTTATAAAACATGGCTACCCTCCCACCCTTTTGGGTAATATGGTCATATCTCAGGACGTTATATCCTGGGGGGGGTAATCTCATGGTCTTTGGTTGAAGGTTTAAGCCAGGTTTCAGTAATACAGAGGATATCAAATTTGTGTACATCTAGGAGTGCATGAAGATGGGATATTTTATTGTTAATTCTACGGATGTTAAGGTGCGCTATCAAGTGGGAGTTAGATGAACTTGTTGGGGTAGAGGCAGTATCGGGTTTTTGGTTTAGTGGGTCACTGGGAAGTCTTGTATTAGGGCCAGGGTTTGGATGAATATCACCATCTAATAGGGGATGTTGTTGAGGTTTTTGTATTAGTTTTATGATTTTATAGTAGTTGTTAGGGGGTTTGTTGTCATGGAAGTAAGTGATATGGGTAGATTTATGGTACTTTGGAAGTATATAGCTAGAGGTAGAGGCTATGTTAATGTGGTTGAGGGAATTTATATGTGAAACTGGTACAGTTTGTTGGTAGGGGTGGTGCTGGTTAAGCAGAGAAAAATGTTCAAAGAAGGTTAGTGTGAATGCTAGAGTTAGGGAAGCTAGAATAGTAGGTAAGAGTAGGAGGTATGTGTAAATAGAGTTATGTTTAGAGGCCATTGGAATGAATAGGAAAAGGTGACGTGAGATGAAGGAAGGTGTCTTGTATTATGTAGAAATAATGGTGTCTAGTAACAGGTGAAAATAAAGGTGACAGAAGGAGGGAGAGAGAGTTGTAAGAGGTAGATGGGACTGAGGAAAAAAGTGTAATATGAGTTATTATAAGGTTGCAGTATGAAAGGAAGTTAAGTTTAGTTGGTAAAAACAGGAGGTTATAGTAAGGACAGGTAAGGGGGAGGGTGTAAAGGTGTTAAGTAACGTTAAGGAATTATTGTTGGGAGGGGGTGTTCAGTGGAAGTAGACTGTGATAGGTAGATGAGGGGTAGGGGGTGTGGCTATGGAAGTGTAAAGCTAACAGCACTGGGGGTGGGTGGGAATTGGGGGTAGGATAGGGAAGCGGAGAGAGCCCGCTGGGCGAACGGATCAGGTTAGAGCAGGTAGAGGAAGAGTTAGCAGAGACAGAGAGTAGCAGGTTCCAGGTGCAGTGAAGGTGGTCAGAGGTAAGTAGAGTTTAGTACAGCAGGTTGGAGGTAGAAAAGGATAGTGGAGTGGGAGGAAACAGAAGAGGTATAATGGAGCTAGAAGTTGTTAAGAGAAAGGGATAAGAGCAGCAAAACAATGCAGGAAGATTAGCAGCTAGTCAAGGGGAAAAATCTGAGAGAAGATCCAGAGAAGAAAACTAGGGAAAGTGGGGGAATAGTTATAGCCTAAAGCTAGCTTGGAGCACCACCTAGTGGGCAGACAGCATAATACAACAAGGTAACTGTGATAAAGGTAGCAGGTAGGGGTGAAACAGATATTGGGTCCAGGGAGTATGGGAATATGGTAGTAGGAACACAGATAGAGAGGAGTATGGCTGATGGTTTCCTGACTCACTGGTTTAAATGCTATCTCTACTAGGTACATGATAAATTACACAGAAACAGTCTACAACCTATACTAGGTAAAGTGTAAATTAAACAGATATACTTGAAGAAGTAGGACTTGGGTGTTGCATACTTTCTTAATCCGTTAGAAACAGGGAAGAAAACAAATCACTGGGGCAGCAGAAATCTTTGGCCAGGCATTGGGATGACTGGAATTGGATGAAAGGGGTCCTTAAAGACCAGGCAGGTCCTTTAGTGCAGGATAGGAGGTTCAGAGCTAGGAGGAATTAGAAAGATAAAAACATATGAGTAAGTTAGGGGTTAAGGCAAAAAGACTAATTAGTAGTACAGTTAAAACAATCCTGGTAAGAACCAGTTCAAGCAGTAATGAACAATATATAAGGAATACTATAATGTCAGTCTACAGTTACAGCTTCTAGTCGACAACTAAGGCATGAAATAAGTAAACAGTAATCAGTAGGCACAGGGGAATGGAGAAATTCCCAGAAATGTGCATTAATTAGGAGCAAGCGAGGTACTTGTAATGCCTGTTAACATATAAATGGCTGGAATTACATTAAGCAAGTTAAATGGCAGACTTATTACCTGGATATATATATATATATATATAAGCTACATCCTAGGCAAGTTATATTTAAACAAATAGTTCTAGACAAGTTACCAAAAGTAAATGTGCAAGGTAAAAGCCACTTGGAAATAGGTTGTGTGCCCCATGGAGGTTACCCAAATGAGGACTAAGTAGTCAGGACACTACACAAAGGATTTTTTGTGAAGAACTCTAGGAAAAGGTAAGCAGGTCTAGTTTAAAGGGAAAGTAGTCAACAGGGGTGCTAGGCAAAAATTAGTCAATAAGACCAAGGTGCACACTCCAGAATAAGCAGGCATTTGCAGTAAAGTGTAGAACAATTATTTAAACATGTAGAGTGGTTGGCCCAGTCTGTGTTCCACACTGAAAGGGTTCAGTAAATCAGCAAAAAGCCTTACAAGTAGCTAACGCTAGCTGCAGAAAAGTAAATAAAAATATGTGCGTGCAGTAGGATCGTGTACAACAATGCAGGGTGCCCAGGTACTGAAGTAAGCACTCAGAGAGAGGGTTTAGTTATCCTTGTCCTATGCTTGTTTTCAGGTAGCACTACACATGCAGGATAGTAAAGCTGCATCAGGTTGATATTAGGGTAAGACACCTAAGCAAAAACACAATTATATATATATATATATATATATATATATATATATATATATATATATGTGTGTGTGTATGTATATATATATATATATATATATATATATATATATATATATATATATATATATATATATATATGGGTCTACTTCTATTCGCTGACAGCCCATTTCACTGAAACCCATTTAGTTGACAGCTCATTTCATTGACAAAAGTATTCAAGGCAAAAACCTGGGTTTTGCCCCCACTGTTGGGCGACTGGGGAGTTGTTATATTTGGTGGGGGGGGTGGGGGGGGCACAGCCCCGCATTGAGGTGTGGGGCAGCCCCACTAGAATGTTTGTCAATGAAATGAGCTGTCAACGAAATGGGTTTCAGTGAAATGGGCTGTCAGCGAATAGAAGTAGACCAATATATATATATATATATATATATATATATATATATATATATATATATATATATATATATATATATATATATATTAGGGTAAGACACCTGAGCAAAAATGCTATTAAAGTTGTTTCAAGCACCATCTGCAAGTGAAAGAGAATGCATGCAGACCTTGTATAACTACAGCAAATAAACAGTGCTTTCTTCACATTAACAGCATCTTACACTAAATAATATTAATAAAAAGGTTAGACTAGCAAAGGATTACAGTATGCTGTGATTCAAGGTACGCTAAGCGGGGGTGGGTAAAGATGACCACGTAGGAGGTGCCACAAAGCTGTTTTATGTACTTGTATCCCTTGCACACTTAGTTTTAATTTATGACACGATTATAACCAGTTCGCCCTGTAAAACAAATCATGGGCATAGGCTTCTAACACTCCCCAGATAGCAATGACAAATAATCAGTAGGCAAGTGCAAACGTATAAGCAGCAGTGTTAGCAATACGTTACACATCAGAAAAGTACTTTCTTAGTTAAACGAGTGAAAGTCACTAGCATTGATTGTAGGTATTAGGATGGACACCTTATAAAAAGATTAGCAGTAAGTTACAGTAAAGTCCAGAGTATAAGCAGCTGTATTATCAATACGTTACACATCAGATAAGTACCTTCTTAGTTAAATGAGTGAAAAACACTAGCATTGTCTGTAGGGGTTAGGATGAGCACCTTATAAAAAACATTAGCCGTAGTTTACTAAGAATAACAGATATACCGCTATAGTACTTATAATGCAAACATTTGTCTGGGACCAGGGGCACTCAGCAGCCAGGGCAGGAAGAGGGATAATAAAGATGGTGCCACAAAGGGCTTCCCCCCTAAATGCCCTTAGGGCAGGATGTGATGTGGGTGGGGGAGGAGACAGAGAAAGTTGGAGGCTGGTAAACGAGAGGAGGGGCAAAGGAAACAGATGATATATCGGGAATCGTAGGATAATCAGTGGTTCTACGTAAGAGAGTATCTAAAGAAAGAGAAGAGGAAGGGATAAAGTGATACAAGAAAGTGCGTACTGGTTGTGGATAGAGTTTAAAGAGAGTATAGAGATACAGAAGACCAGGTATATATATATATATATATTAGTGCATATAGTGCTGCTGCATATTTAGACAGTATAATTGCATGTGTGTACACACCACTTGGTCTCTGTATTTGCTGTTGTCCTCTGTGTATTTTGATGTCTATGAATATGTGAGCATGCTGACTGGCACTTGTACTGTCTTGCCATTTAATACAACTCTACAAAGTAGCTAATACTAAAGCTTGCTTCTGAGAGACTGGCTGATTAATGGATATAGGACAGTCAGACAGTGATGAATTAATCAATTTTATCTTCCATGCAGGTAATATATCAGAGTTTCTTTCCTAAAATAGGGACAATACATTTGAGAATTACCCATACATATATTTTGTGCTAGTTATCCCCTGCCACTTTGAGAATAATACAGCATACTCCCTGATTGCCTAGGTTTAAAGAGAAGTTCATGCTGTAGTTATGTCTAGGTTAAAACTTCTGTTTTAAGTGCAACAGTTTTAGATAGCTCTTTATAGATACATGAATAGGCAAATATTGACTGCATGATTGCAAAAATGGCATTTACAAATCCAAATCTGTTTTTTAGGGACACAATACCTCATGCTGGGGACCGTATACCTCATGCCTCCTTAAACAGATAGCTCAGTCCAGTGTTAGCTGTCCAGATGGGGCCAAATCAGGACATCCACCTGCTTCTACATGTCCAGTTTTAGGCTAGTGATCCAGCTGTTTGGGGGTGGACCAGCAATGGAGACAAATGATGAGGGTTTTATCCATTGGCCTTCCCTGTGGTGGGGTGGGGTGTATCTCAAGTGAACATGTGCTATTTAGGGTAACAGGTAGGGGCTGCACAGGGGTGGGGGTGTACCTATAGTGTACCTGTGCCATTTAGGGTATCAGGTGGAGGCTGCACAGGTGTAGGGGTGTATCTTGAGTGTACATACGCTATTTAAGATATCAGGTGGAGGCTGCACATATAACAGATGTTCTCTGTTTGCAAAAAGATGGCTAGCACTATAAGAAGGACTGTGTTATTTATGTGGATAAATGGTGTCCAAGCACTAAACCCATTGAACACCCATCTACCTGAGTGATGTCTGGTACTTGTTGACAAAATAGTAGGTACAGAAAAAAATGTGGTCCTTCTCATTAATGTAAGCCATGATTTTTCTTGTATTAGAGGACAGAGATAGAGCTGCTAGACATGTAGCTGAGGATTCAGCTTCCTCCCAAAAGATAACTCTATGGTTATTAAACATGGGGCAGTGAAAGATTTCTTCTTGGTCAGCCACAGTTTTGTCAAAAATGTTAAAGCTGTCTTTTTGCACAGTTCGCTTCCAGCCTGTTTGCTGCTTTCATTTTTGACAGAACATGGCTTATGTATTTATGCTGTTTTTAGTGAACTGAGCTGAGGCCAATTTGTGATTTCTCTGAATGATTATGTTATCTTAAGTGCACATAGTACAGAAAATACAAACTTTTTTGTGTATGTATATGCCTGCAGCTACTTCTGTGTATGATTTTTTTCTGTTGTTGTGATCTAAGTGTGAAGTGAAATCATAATATCAGAATTCAATATGCAGTTTTATTATGTAGTTCTAGTTGGGCGGCCACGGTGGTGCAGCAGTTAGCATTGTCGCCTCTCAGCAAGAGGTTCTCCGATTTGATTCTCAGCTGGGGTGCCTTCTGTGCGGAGTCTGTATGTCCTCCCTGTGGTCGCGTGGGTTTCCTCTGGGTGCTCTGGTTTCATCCCAAAGACATGCAGTAGGTGGATTGGAAACTCTAATTTGTCCCTAGGTGTGAATGTGTGTCTTCTGTGGAAGGTTGGGTGCTGGGCTGGCAACTCAACACCATAAAACTCCACTGCCAATCGAGCGGACAGATGATCCGCTGTGGTGACCCCTAACCGGGAAACGCCGAAAGAAGAAGATTATGTAGTTCTAGTTATTTCTTCTGATATTTAAAATACACTGCATTTAATACATAGTTTAATTGGCATAAATAATTTGACTATGTCCTGTAAGATATTATCCTGCAGCTTGAAAACAGTTATGCTTCAATGATTATCTCTTATTTTATTTAATAATATTCTTTATTAAAATCCCATATGAATTGTTGTCACTGTTTGTGAATCAAAATATGGTGTTATCTGCTTGCTTCTCAGATGTTCCCAGACTCAGTGCACAAATTTGAGAGGGGTCCTAAGTTGTCCAAACGGCTTCCTTCAATAGTTGTCGAACCATCAGAAACCGGTGATGTGGAGAGTGGGGAGTTGCGCTGGCCTCCTGAGGAACCGGATCAACATGCTACAGGTGAATCATCGTCCACTCTGCAGCAAGATGCTGACTCAAAAGATGGTAGGTGGTCATTACATTTGCAGTTTAGGATGTGCATATAATGGGATATTCTGGTCATAGCTGACACGTGCATGACCAAGTTCCACTTAACAATATATTTCAAAAAAATAGTCTTTTTTGATATGCACATTCACAGACATGTTGTATTAAGTAAATGCCTTTAACACAGTAGAGAACATGGTTGAAGACTGTCTCTTAGATTGTACAATTAGAGGAAAAGAATGTAACAGCAACTTTTTTTTCTAATGTTGATTTATTTGTTTACTTTTGTTAAAGGGATCAATTAAGTCATCCTTAACTATAGAATTATGGACTTCAGCTACCATGAGTGGAACAAATTGATGTTTGGTTCAGGCAGGCATACTCCATTAAAGGCATGAGTTAACTTTATCTCAAACAAGGAGTAATTTAACTTCACTCTAGAGCTTGGATGCCTTTACTTATACTTTGATTGAAGAGTGCCTGTCTGTTATGTTTTCAGGATAATGTCATATAATGAGGTAAAATGGCATGTAACACTTTTTGAAAATAATACGTTACTGAGTAATTTCCTTTTTCACCTAAAGAAATCTTAAATGTTCATTACAAAGCAAGAAAACTGGGTATAGGAATTTCTGAGCTCTGTCTCAAAAATGCTGTCTAACTGATAGGACAGATATGGTATCAGTCTTTGACTGAATATACAGGGAAAAGCGATGGCACAATGATATGATCTTCATGTTTTAATTAGAGCATACAGACACATCAGCTTTAAGACATGAGGCTCTTTCTGTCAGTGTATTTCCATGAAGATATACTCTCAGTGGGGCATGACACATACCTTGGGTAAGCTAATGTGTTTAGAAAATGCATCCACTGTGAAAAAGGTAAACAAAAATGTAAACATTAGATCCAAAATGGTAGCAAAACTGTGTATTATTTTTAATCTAGTAAGCAAGAGTTCTGTTCAAGGCACAGGTGTATCTCAGGATAAAGAAATAGTAGGACCTGTTTTATAATTAGTACACCCAAATGCAAACTAGATTTGTTGAATTTAATGTTTATGGTTATTGAATAACTAACATTTTGAGGTGCTAGTTTTGTCCCTCCTCCCTGTTTAGGACTTCTGTTGGAAAACCCAGCAGGAGAAGGAGTTCAAGGAAGAAAATGATTCTGTCTATAAACATGCCACTTAAAACAAACTGGTATTTGCCAGGAATTTAAGTAACTTGTGACATTTCCAAGAACTATGAATATGGTGTATTCTTTGGCAACACACGACTATCGGTTTTATGGTATAGCTGTGGGAAATACGCTATTTAGACTGAAAAGCATATACAAAACGTTCAGTAAGGTCTTCCACGCATATTACCTCCACTCTGTTGATATAAAACAGGTCTTAATTGTGGTGTACATTTTTAATCATGCTGTCTGTGAACAATATGCTTGCAGTTTTATGTCCACTGCATATAGAATGTCTGAAGTAAACTAGATTTCAAATCAGGCAATCCTTTCTTCCTATCTGTGATCTGTCCTTTAGGCTGTAATGAATGACTACTATTTCCTTTTGAGAAATGTATAACCCCCCCCCCCCAAGGTGTCTACTGGTGATTTAAGCACTGTGTTCCTCTTATTTATGACGCTTGTTTCCTGTGTGCCTCTAAGTAGGCATGTGTGTTTTGAAGATTGTAATTAATCTTCAGTTATGCTGCTAACTTATGCCTGTATATTCTTTGGTAGGTAGGGGGTATACTAGTCTAAATAGGTGCTCTCTTTTGACTTAAGTTGTGCAACATATTTTAGAGTAATCTGCATGTATTAATGGTCTCCCTACACCTCACTTCCATAGTTCTTCAATATATATTTAACTAAGGGTACAAGTCTGTGAGAGTGTGTGAGTGGATGCATGCGTCATGCTTGTCCACAAAGTGGTGTGATTAAGGAATATGGTAATATAGGACAGATACTTCTTAGCTACTCTTTGTAAGATTTATTCATAGAGTAGTTTATTTTTTATTGATTCTGCTGCAAGCATTCTTCATATTTTATTTTTAAAATGCAAAAATAGTTGGTCATCATACCAGTATTGAGATTATATTAGATCCTACTTTAACCTAACTTTGACTGTTATGTTCGCTGAATTACAATTTAAAAAAAATAAATGGATTTTAGACTATAGATAGCTCATCTTCTAGACACCATGTCAGCCTTGCCGTGACTGCATTGACTTTCATGTTTCTATGAAGCTGTTATGCTATCAAAAGAAGTCCAATCTGACAGAGGATACTAATGTTAAAGCCTGTAGTTATTTATAATTCTGCATTCTGTCTTTGCACAGGTGCATTACTGATACTTATACTGATGCTTTTTCTTGACTTTATTTTTCTTTGTTATAGTTTCTTTGCTATCTTTTATCCAGCTCTATGCAACTTTACTTGAATTTCAGATACAGATTCATTTGTGGTTTTATAAACAATACAGCTAGCATGCCTTCAATTAGTCGATAGTTTTCAGGTACCATGGGTATGCTAACATCAACATCTCCCAGCAGTACATTTCAGACGTAGACTTTCAAATAGAACTGGATTAGACATTGCTTTACAGACTAGACAGAGGTCGCCTCTCAGTGAGGTACATGAAATGGAATATAATGATAGTCCTTGAAGCATGTTTGTATAGTTCAATTTTTTATTAACCCTATGATTTTTCTATTAAGGAATCATGGGGTAGTTTTAAGTTCTTTCAGATGACTTTTTGAAGGCTAACAAAGGCAGATGTTAATTTAGTGATGAGATGAATCAGTGAAGTATAAAGTCTGATAGTGAAATTTGTGGTGTGACTAGACATGCTGTTTAAAATAAGCATAATATGGATCTCTGACTTTGGAGGATACAGAGTAGTTAAAGTTTAAGCTGTCATTTACTGTTTTCCACAGACCTTTAACGATGGTGTCATTTTTGTATTACCTGAAGTGAGATCCATACTACTGCACCAAATGTACATTTTTAATGGAGCATCTTAGAGAATTTCAGCATCTTTTACTGAAGTAATTATGTTACATACTTAACATCAGCATATTTGGTTACCCATGGCCAGTTTCCCAGTTCTACATCTGAGAAGAACAATTCAAAATAAAGTTTCCCAGATCACAGCCCCTTGAGGCACCACTGGTAACCCCTGTTGGTATAGATGGCGAATGGCTTCTCCTAAGTTTGATTTGATACATCTTGCTGCTTAACCGCCCATCTTATGCACTGAATTACATATAAATTGGTATTCAGTGCTTGTAGTCTTCATTTAGCCACATTTGTGAAAGTGTCAAAAGCCTGATTCAAAAAGACAAGATCTCTCCTTTAGAAACCTGTGTTGTTTATTAACTAATGAAAGTAGGTCTTTTTTGCCATTTTGGATAAGCTCATTTGTTATAGTGTTCAAGATTTTATGTAGAACACTAGGCAAGGCTGATGGGGCTAATATTATTTGGGTCTAATTTGTAACCCCTCTTCTTTATGAACTGAGACCGCTATAGCCTCTTGCTACTGTTGTGCATCTTGGATATGTCCACCTACTAAGGCTATTTTTAACATGCTTGACAGAGGTTTAGTTAGATCTTTCCTACATTCTATGTAGGAAACCACCTGGCATGCTATCTGGTCTCATGGAACTGTGTTTTTAATTTTATTTGTGGGAGCAGGCATCATGTAAGGGGTGCCATCTCATGTCTCTCCTTATCTAAGTCACAATTATATAGTTCATCTTTTGCTTATTGTGAAGTTTGCACAAAGCTTTTTTTTTCTGCAAGCACATTCACTATAACCTGTAGTAGGGAGGACATGTAATTTCGTATTCGTAATATGTTATATTTACAATTTTTACCTGTCATTTTTCTAAAACAATTAAGGAACACCTTATTACTGCTTTCAGCCTTTAAGATCAAGTTGATTCATAGTCAAATCTGGAAGATTTGATAAATCAATTAAGCAGGTACTGTGCTTTATTTAATATAGACTTGTAATTACTAGAGTAATGTTTGAAAGCTATATTTTTTTCTGTTGTATATGTTATTAATTTTGAGCTTCCACCAGAGAAGTTTTGTTACATTTATCTGCATACTTGTGCCATATGGGTATGTGTTGGAGAGTGAAGAAATTAGTAATGCCATAGAGCTTGCAAACAGTATTCTGAGAGCTTGTGTGGGTCACTGAGGTTAAAGCTGATGTACATTAATCACAGAGGGTATAGCTTTGAGTGGGCAGCAGCAAGTTTTTAGGCTTAATAGTCTGAAAGCTATGATACTGCCACTCTAGATGCATTTCTCATTATTTGTTCCAAACTGTTTTGATTCACATAGTCAGTTAATACTCGAGTGTATTAACCTAATGTTCAGTAGTTCACACATAGTATGTTTGGGTAGTTAATATCCTCCTTAATAACTGCATTTACATTGATCTTCATAGCTTACAGTTTAGTCAGAAAATCTTCTTGCTGTGAAATGGACATAGATGGTCTGTAATAGATTCCTATAATATTATATTCAGTGCCACTTATATCAATTATTTTTGTTAACAGTTGTTACCCGGGTTGCTTTCTTTGCTTCCATTACTTTATCATATAGATCCCTATAATATTATATTCAGGGCCACTTATAGCAATTATTTTTGTTAACAGTTGTTACCCGGGTTGTTTTCTTTGCTTCCATTACTTTATCATTTACAAAGACTGATACACTTCCACACCAGCATGGGAATGTGGTACTTTCCCAGGAATCTTTTATTTGCATTTTGGATCTTTAAACCATGTTTCAATAATGGCACAGATATTAGCATCCTACAAACAAAACAAAGCTTCTAAATCACCATTTTCTGTTCAGATTGCAGCATTTAGCAAAGCCACTTTTACCATTAATGTTATCGTGTATTTCATATCTTTTCTCTTGAAATTTGAAGAGGAATATATTATTAATCTATCTTAGTGCTACTTGGGTTTGTATTCTAGTGAGAGCAGAGAAAAACATCCTAACCATTTCTAGGCCTTTGATTGCTCTGACATGTGTCACCTTGCTTTTGGTCACTTTGTAGTCATTTAAATATCATCAGCTTTTCTGTGTTGTTACAAATTGTTCATAATTTGCATGGTGCTGCTCATTGCATAGCCATGTTTAACATTGCACAGTATAGATGCAGGTACCTTCAACCATACTTTTGTCTATACTGCCTAACCTTTCCAAATCACTTCTGGTTAGTGTGGTTGGTAATACCTATGGTACAGACAGCTCCCATCAGTTGCACAATGAGTCATACTGCATACTACTGGTCTGCATCATAGCCAATAGCTACTCTACTCTACTCTAGCAGGATAAGCTTGTACTTGCTCCATGCTGCTCTTAGCAGCTAATGGTTGCTCTGCACACTGCATATACAATAGTTATTTAGCAGAGCTAGTTATTTCCTCCAAAGTCCTATATCTATCTCATTAAACTGGATGTAGTACTCTGTGTATTTGAACAAAGTCTTTAAAATGCTAGACTAATATTGAGGGTTAACTTGCTTGTCTTCCCTCTAACACCAGCCTCATAGCACTTGGTATAGATAGACAATGTAGTAACTATCTGATGCTCACAGATAATTAACTTTTACTTAGTATACAACATTCTGTTTATGAGAGATTCAAATATTTAACAAACACACACTCTCACAAAAAGGACACAGACTGACAGCACACACTTCCTCAGTGCTCTTCACCAACCAACACTAAAATGTCTTAAGCTGTAAAAAAGTCCTAGCCAAAGCCTCCTAGATTGATGAAGACTAGGTCTAAACAAAAATGTAATGGTTCATCATCTTCTGGCATACCTATAGTAAAGAGCACCAGTATTTAAATCATCCCAGATAAAGTACACAGAACCACTCTACAAATAAAATATTTTAGTGATTAGTAATATTGTAGTCAGATACACCAATTTTCCACTCACTGGCCTGGGCAAAGACAGGGTAATGATGAATAGTCTTTCAGGTGCCAGGATGTCTGATATCTTAAAGGCACTTAGCATCCTTTCACTTGGAAAATATATCTATTACATGGTGGTGGTCCATGTGGATGTGAATGACCTGGCATGTAAAACCTCAAGGGATGTGGAGAGATGCATGCATGCTAGTCTGTGGTCCTTAGTGGTATCTTTCATTCCCCAAGAATGATGCCTAGGTATAAAGAAAAGATAATTGGCTTCAACAGTGGTTAAATAGTTGGTATTATTCAAGGAGAATCCATTATGTGTCAGCAAGGGCTAAAATATTTGACTGTACTATTTTCTTTGACAAGGATGGTATGTCTTTCTCAAAGCTTCTGCAGACTGGCTAAATTCTTTGCTACCTTACAGTGCATTTTTAGGCAGAGACCTGCTGCTGCATAGCCCTGTGTAGCTAACATATCAAATCCTAAGCAGGATCATGTTAAGGAAGTTCTGCTCAATGCCAGAAGTCTCAACAACAAAATGCCCGACCTTGAGGGTCACCTGCATTTAGAAAACATTCTTGTCAGTGAAATTATTGAAATGTGTTCTAATTGTTCAGAAAACTTTCCCTCTTTACCTGGGTTTTCCTCCTACCATGCTTTCAAACCCAATGGCAACTGTGGTAGCATATCCCAATTTGGCAGGGGCCATATCCCCATATCTAGGCAAATCCCCAGGGACCCAGAAACAGAGATCATTGAGCTCCAGCTCACACTTAACAAAAACTACTGTCAGTTTATAGCCTGTTAAAAGATACTGTCTATTAACTCTGATAAAAAAATATAAAGTTCTTAGCTGCAAGCATTAAACTCTGTATAAACAAAAGCACCATTACTTTGGGAGACTTTAACCACCTGTCACTAAACTGGAGCAGCTATATCTCAAATGGAAGAAAAGCCCAAAAGTTCTTAGATTTCACAAAAGCTCCCTGAACAGATTGTTAAACTCACTAGAGGGCAGAATATTCTTGACCTAATCATTCTTACTATAGCTCATTCATGCACTATTCCCTTGGTATATTCCTCCCCTGGTTAGGTCACATTTCACATTATAAATTAGTAACATTCACTATTAAAACCTCTAAACCTGAAGATACCATTCAAGGATTTCAGATGTACAAATCTTATTAAACTCTGTGATGAAGGTTCAAGACTGACTTCTTCCAGCATAACCCCAGACATTGCCTTATAACAAAGCAGCACAAAAGTGTTACTTGCCCAGCTAGATAAATGTATAGACCTGCTAAATAGAAAGGGAAGATTAAAAGCAAATTACCCTGGTGGTCCATTAACATAAATATCTGTATAACACAAAAGAAAAAAAAGCTCCTTAAAGTATCTAGAAAGATCTGAGGACCCTTGAATGAAGATAGCATTAAAAATGTTGACTAAAACTTAAGAAAAAAACTCATGAATTGAGTTTAGTATCTGAAGCTAAGGGCCTCTACAAATTCTTATTTAGTAATGTGAGAAAACTAAGAAATAGCATTCAGAGCTTATTCAAGCTGGTACTACCTACTCTTTCCCAGTAGAAGTTGCCAACATACTAGCTAATAAATTCAGTCCCAGCATCACCACAGAAATGACTATTCAAAGCCTATTTATCCCTGAAACCTTCAAATCACCCATCATCACCAAACATCATGTATTAAAGCTACACTCAAAGACTAAAAATATGTCCTCCATGAGACCTGATAAATCTGCCAGGCTGTTTAATAAACAAATATGTCCTCCATGGGACCTGATAAATCTGCCAGACTGTTTATTAATAAACAATTCCAACCAAGCCCAGGCAGAACCACTCCCCAGCTATTTAACCTGAGTTCAGCTACTAGCTTTATCCCTGAGGTTTAGCATACAGCAGTAGTGAGGCCACTCCATAAAGGTGGTATCACTACTGACTCTGGGAATTACAGGCCTGTCAGCTTGAAAAGTCTTATCTGCAATGCAATGGAACATATTATAACTGACCTGATTAACTGTGATATTAAAAATATCAGGCTAGACTGTCAGCAGTTTGGTTTTGTTAAGGGTAGGTCCTGTTTAAAGAATCTGGTTAACATCTATGAAAGAATAATACAAGCTGTTAACAGTAGTCATGCTACAGACACACGCTCACAACACCACATGCTAGCAAAGTTGGTAAGATAAATATATTACAAATAGATCTCTGTGTGGTAAAATAGATAGCAAATTGGTTAAGGGACAAAAACCGTATGGTACAGGTAGCAGGTGCTCAGCAAAGAGTATGAAGGTAACCAGTGGTTTTAAACAGGGCTTCATGAAGGGACCCCTTTTGTTTGACATTTACTTTTCTGACCTCCAAACTGCAAACCAAGATCTCTGGCTAGCTGTGTTTGCAGATGACTGCACATTGGGAGTCACTGTCAAGTCACTCTCTGACACCCAAGTCCTACAACAAGAATTTGCATGTGTAAAGACCTGGTGTGCTAACAACTGACTAGGATTAAACACTAAAAGTGTAACATGGTCACATTTAGTAAAGACACAGACATTATCCCACTTTAGTCTGAGAAATGCGTTTGAGACCTTGGTACATTAGCTGATAATTCCCTTTTGTTTGGCCATTATATAACATCGGTAGTTACAAAGTCTTTTTGCTTAGTGTAGTTGATCAACAAAGAGATATCTTCCATATCCAAAGAGGTCATTGCCCCATTATATTCAACGTTGCTTAGGACAATTATTGAAAACAATACTCTCTTTGGGATGTACATCTCTAGATGTATCAAACAAACAGAAATATTCCAGAAGTTCCTAACTCAGGGGATCACTGGCTTAAAAACTCCTAAGCTACCAGGAAAGGCTGGAACCACCACCCTATTATTCAGTGTCTTATAGACTACAGAGAGGAGATCTATACATTGCCTTCTGAATCATTAGGGTTTCAATAATCCAAAATCTTTTGTATGTTATAAATCAAATAGTCCCACAAACACCAGAACACGTGATCTATATCTTTACTAGCAAATAAAACAAGGTGGAGAGATAGGTTCATTATACAGTACTTTTCTCAGCTCTGGAATAGACTTCCATTTCAAATTAAGTAGTGTGATACATTATATTCCATTAAATAGGAACTGGACAATTGGACGGGAATTTACAAATTTTCTCCTGGCTTAACTAGCCTGGCCCTTCCTGAGAGAGGAGGTTCAGTCTGAGTGTGGATACTGGCACTGTTTAAATGGTTACAACACTCAATTGCCTTGTGTTTCCTATGATCCTAAGATACTATTGCTTTGGAGATAGTACATTCTTTAATACTGAGATGAGATTCTGAAAATTTGCTGTGGGGTGGCAAATTAGGTTAGCACCACAGAAACAGAGTGGGATTGATGAAATGCATTCTTTAAAACTCAAGCTGAAGTGCAGGTGCTGTAATTTTTTATCAGTTCAGTGATATGAGTTGATTGGTTATGTATTTCCAATGTGGCAGCCATAAATATCTCTGGATTTAAAATGGATCTCTTAACCTTCTGCACTATCCTTGAGTAACTGTTGAAATATGATTCCTTATATGCATGTCAAATTTAACTTTGCCTGACTGCTCTCTACTAAGGCTCCTCTGCACCAACTTTTATAAGACCCATTAAATGATGAAACAGTTTCATTTGATTACTGGTAAGTTCTCCTAGATGCTGGATCCTCACCAGCATCTGAGCCTAGCTATCATGATTTTTGTTGCCTTACGTACTTCTGTCTGACTCATGTAACAGTAAATGTGGTTGGTTTTATGGTAATGACCCTAGTTTTGCCATCATACATAATGACTGTGAAATCGTTATGCATCACAATCAGACATGACCGTGGAGCACTGTGCAACAGGCGGAACAGTTTAGTAAGGTATACATAATATACCTTACTGCATAACGTTGCTGTACAGTGCACAGCAGAATGCAGCGGTTGTTAGACTGCAGATAAAAATGGAGATGAATTGAACACAGCAGTGCTTTGGACACCACTAGGTACTATCCTTTTGCATTTATCTCACCAGACATCTGCAAAAGCTGGAGCGACCCCAGAGGTTTCTTATCAGGAAGATACAGGGTATAGAAAAACAAATCCTATACAGAAAGATTGAAATCCATATCATTGTATTCTGTCCCCTACAGACTACTATGGGGCAATCTGTGTCAGCCTACAAAACATAATGGACAAAGTGCTTGTATGCCTTTTTGCACTGTGTTGATGAATGCCCATGTTTAAGTGTCTTGCTTTTTCAATATAGCTTTCATGCTGATAGTTTTATTTAAGCGAAGTAGTTTTCTGGTATTTAATATTTGATGCCTGCATTCTTTATATTCCAGTAAAACATTAAAGTTGACATCTCTGTTGCCAGTCCCTATTACTTTAGCTGCCATATAATAAAGGCATAATTTTTAATAATGGCATAAATCTGCCTGGATGCTTAATTTTCTAATCTGCCATTTTTATATAATAAAGATGTTCAAATATTTTCTACTTTATCTTGTGTTTGGTTTCATGCACATAAATACCTCACAGATAGCTATGTGAACAACGTCAACTGTGTAGTAGTCTGGTCTTGGATAAGGATCATAGGTTCATAGGAGATTATTAGGCTAATAGCCCAAGAGCTCTTATAAGCCTTGCCATATTTAACCTGAGTTTTCTATGTTTTAATATCTTGGCGAACGAAATTCATAGAGATATGAGCCTATGCTATGGTATCTAATACCAAATGCCTCTATCCATGAGGGAGATGGGTGCCACCTTGAGAATAACTTTACGATTACCCATCTATTGTTCTAGGTTGTACTTGAAGAGAGTCAGGGAAGGACTTTGCTTCATGTGAATGGAAAGCTTGTTCCAAAGAAGGGGTAGTGTCTGAGAGATGTATCTGTCTCTCCAACATGATTTATTTATGTCAGAGGCTAGGTTAAGATCCCTTGAATGACTGTCCCTCATGCAGTTTGATCTACGAATGTGTAACATTTCCATCAGGGCCAGATTGGAGACTGCCCTGTAGGGCAGACACAGATTGCCCCATAGTAGTCTGTAGGGGACAGAATACAATGATATGGATTTCAATCTTTCTGTATAGGATTTGTTTTTCTATACCCTGTATCTTCCTGATAAGAAACCTCTGGGGTCGCTCCAGCTTTTGCAGATGTCTGGTGAGCTAAATGCAAAAGGGTACATTGTACTCACTTAGTGGTTTGATGAAGAATGAGTGCAACAAAATTATAATGTCCTTGATATGAATGCCATGCCCTTACATATGAGTTGTGACAGACAGAAGGACTTTCTCATCACTGTGGACACATGGTGGTTGAAGTTCTGATTACTATCAACCTGAGAACCCAGACCATTTACCACTGGGTCTACTCTTAGAGTGGTACTGTCTATAGTGTAATCAGCTGGAATATTTGCTTTCTCAAAGGGAAGAATTATGCATTTTGTTTGCATTTAGTTTAAATCCATGACTGTGGCACCATTCATTTGTCTGCATTAATCCTTTCTGCAGCTTATCATATCATTCAGAGTCAGTGATTGCCCCCAGTTTGCAATCATCAATGAACTTGGTCAGCCAAAGGTCATCTACATTTGCCTTGACATCTGAGAAATAAATACGAGCAGGAGAGAGCTTAGTATAGAATCCTGTGGTACGTCACTGATGACTGGCCTCTTGCTAGAGGTGAATTCACCCACTTTGATCAGTGATCCATTTGGCTACCCATCTGGTGATGTAGGGGGTTATGCCCAGTTGTGAGAGTTTCTCCATAATACCTGAGTGGAGAATTGTGTCAATTGCCTTGGCCAAGTCAGGGTAGGTGGTCTGCATAGTCTTTCCCTCATCCATGGCCTTGGTGACTTTTTTGAAGAAGTCAACCAGATTTAACAGACATCATCTACCCTTAACAAATCCAAACTGGGTTGGGTCCAGAGTCTACAGATTACTTATGATGACCTTGTTGATAAGGTCCATGATGATTCTTTCCATGGCCTTACAGATGAGGCTAGTCAGACTTATGGGTCTATAATTCCCTGGCTTGGTTGATGGTCCCCTCCTTGTGCAGAGAGATGATTGTTGGTGTCCTTCATTCTGCCAGAACATAGCCTGTCTGGAGGTTGTGGTTAAATAGGGATCCAAGTGGCTCTAAAAGTAACTTTTAAAACGAACTCCTTGCCGAAAGCAACCACAGCCAAAATCCTTCTTTTAACGTGTTTATTAAAACCTTGACGTTTTCACCACGGCAGCCCGTAGCTTCATCAGAAAATGAATTGAACACTGAATACATAGCATTTAACCATAAAATAGAGGAAGTGACATCATCACATTTCCTCAAAACAGCGTCAGTAGTACAATATTAAAATCTTTCAATTCAAATATACAACAATGTCAAATTTACCAAAAATAAATGTAAACATGTCATAAATGTGTGTTAAAATCAGTCCATATCATCGTACCACGATATGACAAAAAACTTCAAGCAACCATAAACTCATTTGTACAAAATGCATTAATTATGTGTGTATATATAATGCAAAAATTACAAAAGTGTGTATAATGTATAATATAATGACTAATATAGTACACCATTAATAAAAGTGACAAAAGTCATATTAAGTTCTATTAAATCCCCGAAGGGGATATTTCATCCCTATAATGTCATTCCAAACTAGTAATGCTGTAAATTACTGTAAAAGGTACTAATCCAGGACTAAATAGTAATTGCAATATAGCCCCTGTCTTAAAATTAAAAAGTTATTTTAGGTAATACACCCCTGGTTAAATAGGTTTAGTACCTTTTACAGTAATTTACAGCATTACCAGTTTGGAATGACATTATAGGGATGAAATATCCCCTTCGGGGATCTAATAGAATCTAATATGACTTTTGTCACTTTCATAAATGGTGTACTATATTAGCCACTATATTACATATTACATACACTTTTGTAACTTTTGCATGATATATACATATATAATTAATGCATTTTGTACAAATGAGTTTATGGTTGCTTGAAGTTTTATGTCATATCGTGGTACGATGATATGCACTGATTTTAACACACACCTATGACATGTTTACATTTATTTTTGGTAAATTTGACATTTTGTATATTTAAATTGAAAGATTTTAATATTGTACTACTGACGCTGTTTGAGGAAATGTGATGATGTCACTTCCTCTATTTTATGGTTAAATGCTATGTATTCAGTATTCAATTCATTTTCTGATGAAGCTACGGGCTGCCGTGGTGAAAACGTCAAGGTTTTAATAAACACGTTAAAAGAAGGATTTTGGCTGTGGTTGCTTTCGGCAAGGAGTTCGTTTTAAAAGTTACTTTTGGTCTGCTTTTTTACTTTCTTTGGTTTGTGATCCAAGTGGCTCTGCTAAGTCATGTCGTAAGTTATTTAAAAGGCAACCTGTGATGTTGTCAGGACCCATTGATGCCATGATTTTAGCATCAGAGTGCAGAGATGACCTGCTCTCTTGAGATAATAGGCTGATTAATTGTGGCAGGTATACTTTGGGGAATGACCAGTAGGGATAGGGGGGTGAAGTTGGATCCAAATCTGGCAGCTAGCAAGTTAGCTATTTCCTTCAGCTAAGTATGTTTGGTGCCGTCCAAACCAGCTCTGCTCATATCTGGGTATTCCCCTTAAGATTTTGTATGTAATTAAAAAATGCTTTCTGATTTTCCTTGGTCAGGGAGACTATTTTTTGCTTCATAATTTCCTTTTGAGAACTTGACCAGATCTCTGATTTGTTTGTTTAGTCTAGTGAGGCACTTCTTCTGCTGAGCCTGTTCTTGCTTATTTTTGGACATTAGTTTTTTTTTTTTTTTTTTTGTTGTATAGCCTGCTTAAACCAGAGGTCCACCAGGGTGGCTTGTTTTTCTGGCAAGACTTGGGTTTAATCTATTCCTGTACTGCTGATTCTTTGCAACTGCTTAAGTGGTTGTACAGGGCAATGGTGTACACCTCTGCATAGGATTCTGTGTTTTCTGAGTTTGGGGGAGCTTTGAATTTTTTTATGCCATCGCTTAGTAGGAGGTAATTTGTCTTTGAGAAATTCTTTAGTTCTTTTGAGCTTAATGGGGTACCTGGCCTTATATTTATTTCAAAGTAGACTGTTTTATGGTCCGATCTTACCAAAGAGGACATTACATGGGGGTGGGGAGGGGTGCAGTGCTCCTCCATGTTAGTGAGTACTATGTCCAGGGTATTTGAGCCCATAGTGGGTGTGCCAACCAGCTGTTCTGGAGCATTTGCACTGACAAAGTCCAAGAACCTCTGAGCCTGCATGTTAGTGGTTGTGTATGTTCCCCAGTAGATGGTAGGATAGTTAAAATCACCCATGAGTAAGGTATTGGGCTGTATGGTGACTGACGGCTGTAAGTCCAGGTATGTGTTATGCTTTTCCTGGTTCATGGTGGGGGACTTATAGACCTATGACTAGCGATGTTGTGGTAGGAGATTCTACCAGTGGTTAGTTGGACATGGAGTAGCTCAAGAGAGTCCTACTGTTTGACCAGTCTTGAGGTGTTCTTATCCTTTATGGAGATGGATACATGTCTCCTTTGGTTCTTTCTTGCTCATTTGGTGGTCTGAATGTAAGAAAAGCATTGTAGCCTTGCACAGTTGAGGTGCTTTCTGTGGCTTTGAACCATGTCTCACTGACTATACAGATGGCATTTTCCAAGGTGACATGCTTCTGGGGAGTGCAGTTTCAACTTCTACCATTGAGCAGTAGTACCTTAAGCTTATCAAGATAAGATTTTGTTAAGCTGGGAGGTTGGTTACTTTGAAAATATGTAAAAAAAAGCACTAAAGGGGTAGCTAAATCCTTTGCCAGTATGCAAAATCCTACAGGAGACAGGTGCAGACTACCTTAGGCAAAACAATGTGGCTTGTCGATCATGCCTTCCCAGGCTGACAAGTACTGGATCCCCTTGGATTGACACCAAAAGTTAAGCCAATTGTTAAAGTCAATCATTTTTTGTTTGTATTGTGGCATCATCCTTAGTGAAGGTAGAATATTGCTCAAGGGTAGGCTCATACCTGCCTGTGACACATAATCTGAAAGCTCAGTCATGCCACTCTCTTTATATATTTCGGGGGGGGGTATGTCTCAGGTCATTCGCACCCATGTGGACTATGACAGAGTCATACTAGTACTTGTGGCCGAGTGATTTGAGTGCTTATGGGATCTGACGGAACATGACACCTGATAGGCAGTTAACTGTAACTTTCTTCTTATCAAGCCTGGTGCAGGGGACATCTGGATGTCTCACTATGAAGTCTCCTATGACCAGTATTTTAGGTTTGATGGTGTTTCACCTTTTGGGCTTGTTTGCTCAGACACCAGTGCATGTACTATTATGTGTTCTGGCTGTTGTGTGTTTTTCTGGGTGTATATCTGGTTTCTGAAGGCAGCATTTGGGAGACCTCTGAGTTTTTGGTAAGTTACTAGTGAGAACCTCTGCATATGTGGGTTTATTTGTCAAATCCTTATTTAGTGTTGGAAGTGATGTGTGTGTGCTGACAATCTGTTTGGCATTTGATTTGTCTGTATGTGAGAGCCTTGCCTCCATTTTCATAGTATAACTACAACTCTCCCATACAGTATTTGTTTGTTTCAGGATTAAGTGGTTATCAAGTGTGCATGAGACAGTTTCTGCATTGTCTGAGGGTCCCATGCCCATCAGGCTGGCTACAGAGATGGTAGGAAACTGCTCATCCATGATATCAAGTTCTTCTTGTGGGTTTTATCAGAGAAAGGAATGGATTACTTAGAGCCTGCTGGTAGCACAGAGACTATGAGTAAGAACAGTACTTTGTGTAATCTAAGGCTAACCAACAACAGAGTGATGCTGCTCAGTGCACAGCTTAGTTGCTCCTAGAGCAGCAGGAAGATGGGTATGGTTTCAACGATTGCTATTCTAGGGGAAATTTTATCTTCAAGGCATTTGTGTCTATTCAGGGCATTGCTGACCACCACTGTATGGAGAGGAGCCTTGTGCAAGCGCGAGGCATATATACAGTCAAAAAGGAACAGGTTTGAAGAAAGCAAACAATAAGCCTTTCACCAGTAAGTCCTAACTCAGCTAAGTTTTGATTAGCATACTTCTGCCACAAGAGTGGAGAAAAAAAACCTTTCTTAATTTAAAATGGCTGGTTTACAGCAGGGGTGTCCAACCGTTTGGCTTGCCGGAGCTTCATTGAGTGAATAGAAATTGTCTTGGGGCTGTATATATAATAGGATGGAAGATCGACAAGGAAAAGACTGACACCGACTTCACCGACGCGAAAACACCGACACGGAAATAATCGACACTACAAACCACAGGTAAGGGGTTTAAAATTCGCTAATCAAGCCTACCATGTTCAGGTAAGGTGGCAGTGTTATGCATGTGTTAAATTTAAACCCCTTACCTGAACATGGTAGGCTTGATTAGCGAATTTTAAACCCTTTACCTGTGAAATGTCTGTGGTTTGTAGTGTCGATTATTTCCGTGTCGGTGTTTTCGCATCGGTGAAGTCGGTGTCGGTCTTTTCCTTGTCGATCTTCCATCCTAGAACCAATATACCATATAGCTGACTCTTTTGCTGCCATGGGTGACCAAAGTCGACCTCCTGGCTATACTGTAGGTGCATTCGAACAATAAATAAATGTAATAAATGCCTAATATTTGCCTTAAAATTCTAATTCTCATTCTAATTCTCTAATCTAACAGTTAACTCTAACATCTTAGTTAATATATATATATATATATATATATATATATATATATATATATATATATATTTTTTTTTTTTTTAGAGTAATGGTGAGTGTGGAAAAGAGGTGAAGAAGAGAGTACAGGCAGAATGGAGTGGGTGGAGAAGAGTGTCAGGAGTGATTTGTGACAGACGAGTACCAGTAAGAGTGAAAGGGAAGGTCTACAAGAGGGTAGTGAGACCAGCTATGTTATATGGGTTGTAGACAGTGGCATTGACAAAAAGGCAGGAGTCAGAGCTTGACGTGGCAGAGTTGAAGATGTTAAGATCTGCACTTGGTGTGAAGAGGATGGACAGGATTAGGAATAAGTATATTAGAGGGTCAGCCCAGGTTGGAAGGTTTGGAGACAAAGCCAGAGAGGCAAGATTATGTTGGTTTGGACATGTGCTGAGGAAGGATGCAGAGTATATTGGGAAAAAGATGTTAAGTATGAAGCTGCCATGTAACAGGAAAAGAGGAAGGCCTAAGATAAGGTTTATGGATGTGGTGAGAGAGGATATGCAGGTGTTTGGTGTGACAGAGCAAGATGCAGAGGACAGGAAGAAATGGAAACAGTTGATCTGCTGTGGCAACCCCTAACGGGAGCAGCCGAAAGAAGAAGAAGAAGAGCAGTCCTACAATACTATAACCCACAAAAATAATCCAACAAATTTGCAATAAAGAATTCACATTACTGACTTAATAAAACAATTCTGAATAAGCTACAAGAGGGTCTCACCCAAACAAATGACTGGTGCCAGAAACATGGCCTCAAGCTAAATACCAAAAAAATGCATCCTCATCCCACCAGGGGAGAGTGATGTCCCCACAAATTATCACATTAATAACAATGTTGTAAGCACACAATCAGTCGAGAGGTGCTTGGGCACCCAGGTTGATAGAAACCTGACTTTTGACCACCATGTTGTCTCCTTTGTACGGAAAGCTTTTTACATGGCCCACCTCATTAGTAAGAGTATCTCATCCAGGGACAAGGAGATCATAACATCTCTGTATTCTTCCTTTATAAGAGCCATTATTGAGTGCAACGTCCCTTTTGGCATGGGCCTCAGCAAAATACCCTGCCAAAAGAAAGACTACAACCATTTCTGACAAACAAAGGTCAAAGGACTAAGTTCAATCACAGACTAAACAGACTAAAAAGCTTCTTGTTTTCCTCTGTCTCTCACTGGCCCCTATAAATTTCATCACTGGCTTGCTTTCCAGGCTAAGAAAGATCCTGCCGTAAGAGACTTCCTCCACCTCAGAAATACTGGTTATACTAAAAATGCTCACTACAACGACCACAACCTTCACTGCAACATAAACAAGCCACTTTGTATGGACAAGTTCTTGACACAAAAACCTTCAACTTTCCTCATTATCAAACAATGTAGTTCAGCAGCACTACAACTGGATGGATAGCCATAAATGTACTCCTTGAGTAAGTAGCATACCCTTCATCAAACTGGATGGAAAATCCACATACTAAACTTTCCTAGCTGGATGGCTACGATCTAATATTGGTTACTCAAGTGTACTTGCCCAAGAAGAGGGGCCTATTTAACTAAGAATTCCATTTGCAAAAATATATTCAGTATACATATTAAATCTCTCTCTTTCTCTCTCTCACGCACACACACACACACACACACACGCACACACGCACACACACACACACACACACACACACACACACACACACACACACACGCACATGCACACACACACACACACACACACACACACACACACAGCCCCTCCTTGTAAAATAGGCAACCTCAGTAATCACATGACACACACTCACTGAATGAAGATGTCTGGAAGTCAAAATATTTGAAAAAAAATTATAATATAGATGGATTCATCCATGCATTTTCCCACCACCAAAAGGACCATCAATACATCAACAAACAACCACTCAGCAAAAAGTCAATCAATAAGAAATCCATAAACTCTCTAAGATCATACTACATAATGGAGTAAACATATAACTTCCCTCCAGTCTAAAGCCATTCGACATTCAAACAGTTTAACTTGTGCAGAAGTTATTCACAGACTAACAGTTTACTGACCTGTAATCTTGACCATCGCGTTTGAAAAAAACTAATTCTCAGACTTTGTCAGTAGCTCAAAGTGCAGAGAGGATTATTTTTATTTATTATGTATTTATTTTTGGAAAATATCTTTAAAACCGTTAAATTGATTACACACCCAGAAACACAGAAAAGTTGCTGTGATAGTAAACCACAGACAGTTGCAAGTAATCAAAGTCACATTAGCACTCTATGCTTACGTCTGAACCAATAAAAGCATACCTGTCATTTCCAAACGAATTAAAGTAGCATAATAAGAAGGTTATTTGCAAGGTTACATGGCAGTTTATATTGGAAATAAGCAGAGGTATTAAAAAGGCTATGTTTCTCTTAAATATGCTGAAAAGTCTTCCAAGGTAAATACAACCTTCTGATTTAGTATTGAACCATACCTCTCAACCTTAGAGCAAGAAATCTGGACAAAGCGAAAAATAAAAGTGGGACACAGGCCCAAAAATAGTTATGCATCACAGACACCACTGAAACAACAGTAGCTGCAAACGTTATACATAACTTATAATCTTTCTATCCCATCATTGTCAGTTAAGCATTATATAGGTCATTCACTCCTTCTTCTTTTGCAACAAAGAAAACCACGCGTTGAAATGACAAATGCATTCAAATAATAAATAAAATACACTGCATCTACATCCTGCAACTTCCTACCTGCAAACAACCACAGAGCTTTCACTGAAACTAGGGCTGCTTATTTCCCCATATTGACAGCTCTCCCTAATTAAGTCTGCAATACCAGGATCTGGACTACCTGGAATACATTAAATTATGGCCTGCAAATTGCAAGTGCACTTTGTTTAATTAAACTGCATTTCTAACCCCAATTACTGTATTTTTTCAGTAACATCCCAATATCCTTTTCCAGGCACTTTACAAGATATTGGCAGTGGTAGACTTGGCATCCTTCAGATCACTACAGGGCCACATTCATACTGCTAGCATTGTCCATTAAATGTAAATATCCATCCACTGCAAATTGCAAGAAGCTAAGTCTTAAAAAATTTACTTTTGGCAAGTCTAGATCCAAGTATCAGGTTTTGAAACAAAGAAACATATTCTCCACAGTCCGTAAGTCTCTGTCTTTAATAATCATCTACTGGTGCAGCCCTCCCAACACATAAACACACACATACACACTAAAACCCCCAATATTTAAAAAATTACATTGTGCCCACCTGATCTGCCAGTGCAGAAGATCCACCAAAGCTATGCTTATTGTTGTCCAATCTGCCACTGCTTAGAACCCACCAATGACAAAACAGTACTGGGTGCTTTTTGTTTGTCAGAAAAAAAAATAAACCTATATATGCTACAGTCCCACAAAGTCAGTCCAGTACTGACCCATTAACCCTAGGCTGCTGTCTCATTCTTACTCCCTGGAACTGCATTACCTTGGATGACTAAGTAAACGACACAAATTGGAAGATGAGGCAAAAATCCAGACATTCTTCGAAAAAGCATCCAGTTGAGAGGTATGATTTCATATTCAATACAATACTCTCTCCTGTCAGGAAAGGCACAATTTTATGAAAGTGTACTTTTAATGTACGATATATTTGTGAGGTAACTTATTTGTGCTCAGTACGTAGATTGATTATCGTTAGCCTCTTTGTGCATTTGTCTCTCTCTGTCTCTCTGTCATACACACACACACACACACACACACACACACACACACACACACACACACACACACACACACACACGCGTGCGCGCACACGCGCACACGTGCACACGCACACACGCACACACGCACACACACACACACACACACACACACACACACACACACACACACACACACACACACACACATACTCACACACACACACTCTTCTGCTTTCATCCACACAAACATTCTGCTCTCATCCATGCACTCACTCACTCCATACTTACCTATTAACACAGGTAATTGCTGTCTCTTTCAAAGGCAATGGTGGCAAATTCATACACGAGTCCCTCTTCAGCGAGAACCCACATACACTGATTCTTCAGTGTGAAATAATGCTAACACACAGATCCTTCTTTGGTGCAAAAAAAAATCAAAACTAGAAGGGTGCTTTGGCGCATGCGCACACCAACATTGGGGTTACAGTTCACGGGTGCAAAAAACACAAAACAAAAAAGTGTTTTGGGGCCAGCGTACATCGATGTTGCAGTTAGAGGTCACGGGCCGCATGAAAGAACTCTGAGGGCCGCATGTAGCCAGCGGGCCATGGGTTGGAAACATCTGGTTTAGAGCCCAAGTATAATAAAATCACACAATCTAGATACAACAGCCCTGACTATCTGATTCAATATAATAAGTACTTAAAGCAGCAGTAGAGCAGTACAGCTTTTTTTTTATTTAAAGTGCAGCAAATACAACAAATACCACAGGAAACTAATAAAATGCAATTACAATTATCAATAGAAGTGCAAAATAGTACTTATTTTTCTCTGTTTGGCAGAGGATTGCCTTAGCTATAAGCAGATTCACTAGAACTCTTTGGCATAGTCACCAAACAACAAGCAGCTCTGAGCAATTAAGCCAAAACCTGCTTAAAATTCAATATCTCTTATTAATTATTGGGTATATAAAATTATTAGATTGATTAATATCTCTTGTCTGAACACTGACCACAAGTGTAGCTGCCTTAAGTTCGAATGAGCTCACTAAACATTTACTGTGTCCTTACAATATATCTTTAATTCTTCATCCCCTCTTATATACACATTTTGGCTGCTCTCTCAAAATAGCTTGAATGTCTTTGTTTTTCCATGAAGATTTTTCAGTTATTATTTTAAATGCTTCTGAACAGTTAGCCATCTAAATCATAGCCATACTAGAAGGGTTTTGTTTTGGATGCTGTCTGATGCACCTTTCTTAGAACAGGCTAGAAATCTTTAACTTCCCTTGAAAGAAATATCTTGAAACGTACCCTCACAGCATATCTCTCATAATATCCATTGAGAAAATTATTGTTTAACTCTATAGATTTAGAAAAATAAAAACATCTTCCTCTGTGACTAATTATGGAGTCTTGTCAAATTCTGCTTTAAATAGTCATTCTGTAACATATGTGGGGTGGATACTAGATGCATATAGGAAAGTATTCTTCTTAATTGTTTTTTATGCTTTTATATCTAGAATACACCATTCTTTGTTAATATAACATCCAAGAAATCAGTTGTTTGTTTTTTCGGCTTTTCCCAGTTAGGGGTCACCACAGCAGAACTCTGGTCCACTAATGATTGGCAGTAATCCATCCTATCACTTGGTGCCGAGTTGCCAGCCCAACGCCCAACCTTCAGCAAAGGCACACCCATTTACGCATGTCTTTCAGAGGCCACTCAACCATGGGGAGGACATACAGACTCCACACAGAAGGCACTTCAGCCAAGAATCGAACAGGAGAGCCTCTTGCTGTGAGGCAACAATGCTACCGCTGTAGCACTGCAACATCCAAGAAATCAGTACTCATTATAAATTTGAAGGGAAGGCAAAATACAGACTACAAGAAGTGACAGCAGTATATCAAAATATAAACACTGTCAATAAAATGGTAGAAACACAAATGTCTTTATTAAATTCAGATTTGTAAATATAACTCTATCTCTCACCAAGGCAGAAATCAGTTGTTATAGATAGGAGTCATATGTGCTCTCATTATTGTGGCTTTAAATAAAAAAAAAAACATTCCCTACAATTCAGGGAGACTACATTACCAGTGCTAATTATTACACAGGTCTGCCAATTAGCATAATTATTTTTTGCAGGGTGGCAAGCCCTCCTGTGCCCCCACCCCCTGCAAATAATGTATACTAACTCTGAGATCTTACAACAGTTGGGTAAGGGCAAATTCCTCTAACCCTCTGCAATACAATCCTATGCAAAAGATTGCCTGCAGAAACTCAGTGTAGAAGAATGTTTGCTCATATGAGCATTCACTTTCTTTACATTAGTAAAACGCATTTGCTCTTGAAAAATGTAAGCCCACAAATATATACCCCCCCCTCACACACACACACACACACACACACACACACACACACGCACACGCACATGCAGAGACACAGACAGATTCACCCACATATGCACAGAAACACACACACACACACACACACACACACACACACACACACACACACACACACACACACACACACATTGTATTAGTTTGTATTTATTGTTCCATGTTCTCTAAATGTGACTTCTTACACCTTTCTTAGCAAGGAGAAAGTATAACAGTATATCCTTATAACTGCAGCTGTGATTACTTTTGCTACTTGCATTTTTTAAATTTTATTTACATTTTTTTTATTTACTTTTTTATTTTACACTCAATAAATAGTAAAGCCATGTTTAGAGGTATAAAAACATGGTGTCCGTTTTTTTCCGTTCAAATTTCCCTACAGCTTAATATGCTGCCATGAAGCTATGGACTTGGTTTTTACTAGTAATATCTATACATTAATACCATGTTGGGAAACATTTGTTGTCCAACAGGGTATCAGTGTATGTTTTGGCAAGTATCTCTGAGAAAATATAGAGCACATATGACAGGCCAATAATAATTAACATGTGTACATCAGTGGAAGATCTTGCTTAACAGTAACACATCAATTCACAAAGCCTTTTACTAAGATTGATGGATTGATTGAAGTCGATATGTTTTGCCTGGCCTTCAGTAAGACTTTTGACAGCATGGATCATTCCATCCATCCATCCATCCATCCATCCATCCATCCATCCACCCATCCACCCACCCATAACCCCCACAACCCCTTTTTCCCATTTTTGCACATGGGTTCAGAGTATCACTTCAACAGTAACAACCATCTGGAGCGAAAGTTTAGTCCTGCCCCAGTAGTTCGTCCATACCACAGACACACACACCTGTACACTCACACCTATGGCCAATTTAGAGTGTCCACTCCACCTACTTGCTACTAAATAACAAGGCATGATCTAGTATAAACATCTATTGACAGATACTGGATTGGTTAATGGGATGGAGACAGATTATAAAATAAGAGATGAATGATAGGATGGGTTACCTGGATAGAAAAATATCCTAAGTTAAACTTCTTCTTCTTTCAGCTTTTCCCAGTTAAGGGTCACCACAGCGGATCATCTGTCCGCTCATGATTGGCAGTGGAGTTTTATGGTGTTGAGTTGCCAGCCTTGTGCCCAACCTTCCACAGAAAGCACACACTCACACCTAGGCCAATTTAGAGTGTCCAATCCCCCTACTGCATCTCTTTGGGATGTGGGAGGAAACCAGAGCACCCGGAGGAAAGCCATGTGACCACAGAGAGGACATGCACAGAAGGCACCCCAGCCGAGAATTGAACCAGAGAACCTCTTGCTGTGAGGGGGCAATGCTAACTGCTGCACCACCACGGCTGCCCCAAAAATATACTAAGTTAAACATCCTGAGTTATTTCTGTCTCTGCAATACATATTAGATTGCCTATTACTGTTTGGATAGGAAATTGCACATATGAAATTAAAACAGTTTTAACTGTAAGATCTTTAGAAGATCAGTTTGAATTACAGCAGTCCTTTGAAATAGTCAAATATGAGCAAGGTACTCTCATACAGTTTGGTCTTAAGAGATCCAATACCAAAGTTCTCTGGGTCAAACAGTTATATACGAAGCAAAGGGTCGACTTGGCTGTTACTATAAATAATGACTTTGATTTTGAAAAATACTAGAACAGAACTTGTAGAAAAGTTTAAAAGTAGCATATGCATCCAGTATGTAAGTATAAAGAGTGAAATGGTAACCATTTGCATTGTTGGGATCTGCTAGAGTGAGTTCCAAAACATGGAGACATAATGGCCCAAAATAATGAACTTTCATATACTAAGCCAAAGAAGGCCATTTTTTGGAATATTCCCTTTTCTCTGAGGTATGGCGATCTTGGAGTTGGTATATATAAGTTTGGGTGGTGTGGGGGGCTTGTCCCCCTGCAAAAAAAGAAATTTAAAGGAGAAAAGAGATGTTCAAAATTCACTATTCCCCTGCACTGTCGTTTTTTTTTCTGGTGGCACATGGCATTTGGAATGTTGGCACTTGGGGAATCGAGTGCAACTCTTTTAATGCAGTTGTTATTTTGGTAAGACCAAAGTTAAGAGTTTCCTAGCTGTGGTTAGTTGTCCTCTGTAAAAAAAAAAAAACTATGAGAAAGCTTCAAAAATTTAAAAGGAGATTCATTAAAATGATGAGGGTTATGAGAACGTTGACAAATGGGTTTCAGTGCTTAATGTTTTTTACTGTAAAAAAAGAAGGACATGAAAGGATTTAATTCCTATTTGTCAGTTATAGGCATGCATTTAAACAAGACACTGGAAAATAGAGGCAAATGCAGTCTTAAGGGGGAGCTAATAGGTTGCAGATCCAAACAGGAAAGGCTACTGTGAAAAATGGTTTATTCAGAGATTTGGTTCAAGAGAAACAGTCACAAAATCACATACAAGAATGATCTGTATGCATCTCAGGTAGATTCCTTCATAGTAAGTAAAGAGTACTGGGATAAAGTCAGATAATGCAAATTTATCCCCAGTGAGATGATCAAACCCTGGCATAAGCTACTGGTAACTACAATCAACTACAAGCAGTGGCCAGATAAGGCCCTAAGAAGACCAGAAGTAGTCTGAAGATCTGGAAATTACCTCGAGTGAATGTGAGTTCAAGGAAATAGTCAGTGGTTTAGCACCTCAGGAAGAATAGGAAATAGGTGGAGCCAAAGAAGAATGGCAGCATCTCAAAACAGCATGTGTGAAGACTATAGATCATATATGAGGTCAGAACAGGTATGGAAATAAGGTACATAAGGAAAGCTGATGATGGAATACAGAAGTCCAAGAAGTCATCAAAAGAAAGGAGTGCAGGAAGAATAAAGAGACTAGTGGAGCAGGCTGAGAAGGAATAATGATTCACTAACAAAGAGAATAATAGAGCAGTTGCAATGGAAAAAACAAGGTACAGGGGAAACTAAGTTTACGGCATATTTCCTTCCCTCTCCTCTTTCCTTGGCTATTGACAGGAAGCACAAAGTTATCATTTTGTTAAGTCATCCCCCTTCACCCCTCTTCAGCTATTTACATTTACTGGGCATCTCACATGCTGTTTTAAAATTAGTGTCGTAGTGGCTCTCCCTTAGATTGCTAAAGCTTGAGATACCTCCTTTTTCATATCTAACTACTTAGTGCATACTGCAACTCTTAGGATATTGACTCATTTTTGCCATCTTACCTTTAAACTCTGCAACATCTACTCCAACACTACCAATTACTGGAGACCCCACATTCTGCCTTTCAGTAGTCATCTTGGGATTACTGCTTTTGTCTTACTCCTGGTGAGAGAAGGAGAAAAACATTATTTCCTGGAGACTGTAGGTGCTTGCTTGGAATTTGTGCTTGTATTTTGCTCCTGGTGAGAGAAGGAAAATAAGGCATTCATTCCTGACTGTCTTTGACTCAGAAGTGAGTGCCTGTGTGGGACCTTCCTATCTGGTTTAGTTGCTGTTCAAGGCATCCATCGGGAAAAGACTACAACATGCCTACAGACCTCTGCATCATCTAGGACAAAAATGTTGATCAACAAAGCCTGAGGCCTGCTTCTCATCTTGGGATTGGTGCTACTGCTTTGCTTCTAGTGAGAGAAGAAGTAAAGGGGCATTGTATCCCAGCAGTGAGAAGTTGCGGTGAGACCAACACCAGTAGTAGCCAGGTAGTACCCAATAAGGTAAATCATCTCTTTTCATCATTCTTGACAAAGCTAAAGCTTTCTTTTCGGTACATACAGTTTAATTAGCTGCTGTCTAACCTGGTGTCAGACCATCTTCCTAAATACTTCATCCATAAATCATCAGGGTCTATCTTAGTCATTCCCCTCAAGTGTTTGGCAGTGCTGTGTATAGATACAGGTACCTTGAATTGGCATTTTCCTTTAAAAGCACCCATGAACTTACACCAATACCTAGTTGCACACAGGGCAACTAGTTTGTAGTGGCAAGCACCCCCTTAGAGATTCAGACCAGATACTCATGATAATACTTTATATTCTCACCACAATCATTTAATTAATAAAAAAGAGCCTGCTGCCGTGGATGTGAACTTTCCCACTATCTCTGTTAGCAGTTTGGTGGATATGGGCATCCTGAGGTAATATAAAAATTGCTTCATGTTTACTAACAACTAACTAATTCTCAAACAAACTAATAAGGCATGTGAAAGATTTATTTAAATAATGTCACTGGAGGTAAAACTATCACATAAAAGCACTCAATATCAATCAGGTTGTTAGTAGCACACACGCTGCACCCATCGCACACAGTACAAAGCAAACACATAGATCCACATATGCTGAGGCACTTAAGTATAACCCTCCTAAATCCCAAAGACCTCTTAGATGAAGTGCACATAACAGATACCCTCAGTAATCCCAAATGTATTCTTTCAAAACAACATCAACATCAACATATACAGCCACATCTCATGGGACCTCTTCTAAGTCCATAAGGAAAGGCACCACACAGTCCAACATTCTGGTCATTGGAGACTCCATTGTGAGACACACTGGTGTCCCTCTCACAAGGCTGAGTGAAGAGAAAGCAGCAGCCTTTAGGCCCAGCATATAGCTTGTGATATCCCATGATGCCACAGATACCATGACCTACTAATAGGTCCTCAGTGAAGTCATTATTCAATTGGATGGTCAGACATTTTCTTATTAAGCTGTAACCCTACACTAGGTGGTGATGTCAACACTATATTAGCGTAGCTGTGGGCTAACTAGTATTCTTCCCTGATATCTGCATGCTCTCATGTACACTGCTCCTGAGATCAGCAGTCATAGGCTTGGGATACCAAGCCTACATTGTCCTAATTAACTGCCAATATCAAGTCTGAACTTGCTGGGAGAAAAGCCTGTTCACAAATAATCCCCCCCCTCACAGAGTAAGTGAACTGGCATAGAATCCTCATTCCCATCTGCAGCTCTTCCAGTTCCCAAGCTATTACATGACCTTGGGTCATCTGAGTGTTGGTTAGAGTGGTATCCCTGTATGACACAAAGCTGAACTTCAGCTGAAAAATATCATCCAGATCAAACATCTTCTTCCATCTGCTGATCTGACAGTGGTTACCCTTCCACTTGATTTACCATGTCTTTGCTATTGTATTACTCCATACCTGTACCTCTCTGTTTTAGACTTTTCTCATTTGCAGTGGTTCAGAATTCCATGGTCACGGTATTGACTGCTCCTTTAAAATTTTCTATAAATATCATCCTCTGCCACAGGACCTGGACTAGCTTCCTTTAGTTGCTAGAGTTGTTGTCAATATTTTACTATTTATTTATTTATGTATTTATTGAGCAATGTCTAGTGTTTTGTTTCACTACTCAGATTATCTGGGGAAGGGCTGCTGCTGCTGGTTGTTCCCTGAGCTAGACCAAAAACATGGCACATACTTTTATTTTGCCTTTAACTACATTTCTCTGGACTCAGACACATTTTTAGAACATATGAGATCAAGGCTTCTTTTAGGTGATCTACTATCACTCATTTCTGAGGATTCATTTTAACCCTAGGAAAAATTGGCATGGAGCTGATTTTATATTTATCCTGTATACGTCTGTTTTCATCCTTTTGGAGATCATTTTTGGAAAATGTCATGATTTTTATACATTAGCATTGCAAATGAAAATGACCACCTTGACTTTGGCCTTTGATGTATTTAAAGTAATTTGCTTGCCAAAGATCCATATGGCTATGAGTGGCATTTTGGATTTTGGAATTAATGAAGGAGGTGGAATGTACCACATGACATGCATTGCATATGTTTTCCTGGAACTTGTTGCTAAGGTCTGAGTTCAAGAAGATGTATCCTTGGGAAGCTCTCCTAAGGATGTTAAAATGCTTGAAGAAATTACCATTCTCCTGTAAATAAAAAAACAAAGTCTGACAGAAATTTGAAAAAAAAAAGCACTTGTCTGTTAGTGCTCTACTCTGTGAAATATTAATTCATTGAAAAATAGAGGCAGAGCCATAACTGATCATCTTGTGCTCGCAGTGCCACCCCCACCCTTGATTTGAGGAGAAAAAATGGTCTGTTCCTGGCTGGTGTGCCTAAACCTATATGTAGATCTCCACTATGTGATGAATTATAATCTATTGTATTAATCTTGCTATCAGCTCATTATGGCATAGTACTAAATGTCTTTGAGGTGTGCAACTAAGGTGTACATCTTTAACATAAAGGACAAAATCAGCAACTATTAACATATGACGATAAGACATAATAAAAAAATTGTGCGCCTGCTGCAGCTATACCACAGTGCTGTCCACAGCACTTACTAATGCTCTGTAGGTGCTGTTCACAGTATTTACCAATACTTTGTAGGTGCTATCCACAGTACTTATCAATACTCTGTACAACACGGAGGCACTACCTGATAATAATTTTACTGCAGAATTCTAATGGAGTAACACTTATAATGTAGTGTGAGAGAAGGCTGCTGTTTGCCCTGACTATGCTATGTACGTCTGTAGACTCCTATATACTTACTTGTGAAACATCTGGAGTAGCTCAGCTGAAGCAAACCTTATGCTGCAGTGTTCTGAAACATTCAGTAAATGGCCCAAAGACTGACTGCATAATGACAAGCTAAATCAGTACTTTATTAATTTGAAAAGTATTGCTTCTTCAGCTAAAGTTGATGCAGTCCCATTCAAATTCCTCATATTAGAGAAATGGCTTCAAAATATAGTCAATAATCACTTGACATTGATGTAATACCTGGGTGGAATACAGGCCCTCCCAAGGAAAGGAGAAAGAGATAGTTAAGTTGGCCCTAGTTTGGGAAGGAAAGGAATGTTAGTACCTCAGGAACTTCACAATTTTCCTCTGCAAAAGATGAGTAAGTCAAAAAAAGTTTGCAGGCTTACCATTTTAGTTGTTCTGTTTATCTTCCAGTTAAACTGTATTTATATTGATTTTTGTAAATGTTTATGGTTTTAGTTTTTGATAATTAAAATCTGCAAATGTTTCTTTTGCCTTCTGTAAATGTCTCTATTTATAGCTTATTACTCAGTTGACATCTTCTACACAGAATGACAACAACACTTCATAAAACACTGTTAGTAGTTGGGCAGATACCCCTGCTGGCTACAGGCTGACACATTTCATTATTTAGCAAGAGACTGAGCCTACAGATCACAAGTGCTAGTAATGAAAGAAAACACAGTAATCTGAAATGACTGATGACAAGTCCCTGCTCTTAGAAAAAAGTTTTTAATACAAGTACAAATTAAAATCAATTTTAATAATGTTCAGTATTTATTAGGCACTGTGGTTCCTTAATAAGTCAAATCTTGCTGTCTCAAACATATGGAGTATATTTATTTCAAATGTTGAGAATATTTTCATGCAATATGTACTTTCTGAAAAATAATGGATGCTCACGTGAAGTATTTGCATTAGTATATGTCTCAGTAGCACAAACAATTTGCCTGCATTTTTAATGTAGTATCTCCCACTGGTAATGACAGTGTACCATATAGCAACATTGTAACATGCACTTTCTGTCCTTTCATGGAAGGAAATAATTTTATAGACAGTTAAGATCCTGCTTTGATTTACTTTCAAAACTTGAGTCATTACCACAAAAAAATAGCACTCCATGCAAAACGAACAAGAGAACTGAGAGATATCTGCCATTTTCTGCTAATGTTCAATCTCCTGTTAATCTCTGGTATTCAGAAAAGATTATTGTGATGGAGGGGGAAAGACCTATCAGTGCTTCTTCCTCACAGTAACCCTTTTTAATTCATAGGCCACTATACCACTGAAGCTTCCAAATAGTGAGATCATCAGCATGGTGTATGTTCCAACTGGCTAAGTTGTATGGTCATAAGACTCCTGCTGTATAAATTCCCATGGGTGGAGGAAAAACATAACACTGTCAGATGATGGCAGTCACCCATTGACTTCAATGGAAGCAGTCATGGTTCAATGAAGATCAGAGAAGACATGGGGTATGGGTGTGATAATGTATGCACGTAAGTGAAAGTGTGTGTGGGTGTCTGCAGAGACATGAACAAAATCAGATGAGTGTGTGTGCGTGTGTGTGTGTGTGTGTGTGTGTGTGTGTTGTGTTTGTGCGTGTGTATGTGTGTGTTTGTGCACATGTGTGTGTGGGTTTGCTCACGTGAGCATGTGTGTGTGTGTGTTTGTGTATATGTATATGTTAGCACAGGGGATTAAAGCTCTGGCTTGTTAATGGACTTCTCCCTCTTCCAAGGTACATTCACAGCTCAGATGGTGCAGTGGTATGGTGCTGTGATTGTAGAGGGAAGCATCCTGGGTTTGAGATTTGGCTTGGCTGACTATTTTTCACAGCTCAGATGGCTTAGTGGTAAAATTGCTGTGGATATGGTGTGCAGGGTCCTGGGTTCAAGACTTACAAGGGCTGATTATTAGAAAACTCACCCCGGGGATCACTCCAGTGGCTCTACTTGACAGAGGCACTGGGAACTAAGGTTGGGTGGCACAATGTCAGGGTAATCCTATGGGCTAGGTTTGTAAAGGCTTCAGGGCCATTAGCCTAGTACACACCTATGTATATGTGTGTGTGTTTAGGGGGGTGGAATTTCTGGGAGTTTGTGCATGAGTATATGAGTGTGTATGTGTGTGTGTGTGTGTGTGTGTGTGTGTGTGTGTGTGTGTGTGTGTGTGTGTGTGTATGTGTGTGTTTGTGTGCGTGAGTGTGTGTTTGTGTGCGTGAGTGTGTGTGTGTGTGTGTGTGTGTGTGTGTGTGTGTGTGCATGGGTTTCTGAATGTGTGTGTGAACCTAGGAGAGTGGCAGTGCTAGGGACAATGAGAAGCATGAGCTGACAGTGTAAACACTACCACCATCAAAAGTCTGATAGTGTTAGTTCTAAAAAAGTGTGGTTCAGAGATATGCTAATGAGCTTATAATAAGGCTTTTTTCACTGAGGCCATCTCCATCTCTGAAATGCATTTTCAACTAATTGTGTATATTGACCTACTGAATTTACATGAGTAATTGGACTTCTTTGGAATCCCAGGTATAATGTGTTTGATAAAATTCCCATTTAATATTTAATCATTTTTTTGTATTTTGTTGCTCTTCTCTACTCTTAGCAATTATAGTAAAAAATGCACTGTAACCTTATAGCACTCAAACAAACCTCCTTTATAAGCATGTTTCATAGAATCTTCAGTGCTTGCAGAAAGCTTTTAAAAGTTGTTACTTAAATGTCTTTCATTTACAAAGCATAATAATGTCATCCTAAGGAAATATGATCCTTCTGTTTTGATCTGCGTAAAGTACTAAAATAGCCACAGAGTGAATTGTAGTTAGAACTGATATTTTGTTAAGTACATAATTTTAAATCTGATAACACCTTATGTACTTTGAATGAACTGTGTTTTCACTGTTTTCCTTATTCATTCCTTCATCTTACTGTAGTCACAACATATCATTTGGGATCATAGTTCTCAGGCTGTCATATGTTTATTCAATTCACAGTGCATTGGGAATCACATTCTGTCTCTTGTTACGCGTAAACAGTGGCTGTTTGAGACCTCCATATTGATCACTGCTGCAGTAGCTATAGCTAGATGGGTTATATTCTACATAGGATATCACAGCTGACTAGTTTCCAAAGCTTCTGGGCACTTTCAACATACCCAAACCATCAGTCAGCTCAAGCTGTCTGGTCCCACCTGGTTAACTGTGGAGTAGGTATGTGAAAAACAAAGGGTATCATCCGTCAACTGTTAGGTGGTATGTAATACACAGGGTATCATCTATAATTTAAATGCAGGCCACTCAGGCAGTTTCCATGATTCCCACATATGGCACACTTGTGATTTCTATCAATGCTTTGCGATAGGTGACTTTCCATAGGGGTATCTTGTGGGGGATGCTGGATATGCTCTGGAACACTGGCCTCATGGCACAAATTAGAGATCCACATTGCCATACTGACCATGGTTACAACATGCCTATCACAAATCAGAACCATCACAGAATATTGTTGTCAGTATCAGTGTCAGTGGTACAATAGATAGCACACTTACCTTTGGTGCTTGAAGGCCACAAGGCTGTGACACTCCATATGACTGGAAGTTGACACTGCAGTGCAGCATTAGCTGCTTCTGCTCTCCTGAGTGTGTTGTCCTGATGAGATGTTAAAACAAGGTCCATCTGCTTGAGTTGTTTGGACCTCAGGTGGATGTCACCTATTGAAAAGAGTAGAAGATGTTCACTGATGCCCTGGCCAAACTACCCCCAAATAATATAAATACCCCTCCCCGAAAAGAAAAACTACTAGCCTTATGAGAATAATCCTGTCATTGATGGATAAATACACAGAATGTGTATTTATGCTGCTGACGTCATGTTTTTCACTGCCTCAATACATTCAGCGGTGCCTTGCAGTATGACCCTGCCATGTGTACCAAAATACTAACCATGCACTCTATATTACACTACATTTTAGTGAAGAAGCAGATACAGCAGACCAACCTCTTGTAGGGACTGCAGTTCAGAGGACACAGGCAAGGGCATCAGAGACAGATGAGGAAACAGGGGAGCCAGCATTAGGGGAAGACAGTGTTAAATGGAGGTGTGCATAGTATGCTGTGGCATAAAGAGTCAACATATTACACATAGCTTTACAACATAACTGTACAATATTTAAGCTGATGCACAACAGTAAAACTGATGATTGCAAAAAACTGTCTATGCTCGCCTGTGAAGAGGTTATTCATGCTGTGCATTAGACACAGGCAACCAATGTAACAATGTACACAACGTAGGACAAATGTATTGTCATATGCACAGGTGGACAACAAAGTACAGAAATGCATGTCTTTCAAGGGAAATGTATGAGTGTGAGTGCTGAAGTGAAGCACTGTAAAAAGTGCACGTATGGGTATTATGCCAACATGTCTTTGTTTGGTGGGGGTTAATGTGTGGAATGATCAGGATCAGAGGGTGTTTGGAATGTGTTGGATGCTGTGATGGTGGTGGTGGTGATGTGTGTTTCTGTGCAGGGACACAACCTCAGTATTGCACCTTGGTCTACCAAATAGGTCAAGAGCATGCATGACAGAAGGTTCAGCTTTTTGTGCATGCTTCCACTTACAATATCTGCCTCTTGCAGGAGTTGCACTCGCTGTATCACAACCTTGGTTAGGTGTTGATATGCTAGCTGACCATAACCAATATCTTCTGAAAGATGTGCCAGCTTAAACAAAACCACAGGGATGACCTCTCTTGGGTGAAGACACATCCACAATCACTGTTGCTGTGGAGGTGCTACAATGCAGTAGAAGGATTTGGCTCATCCACAGCCAGATTGGCTAACATGTGAGGATGCAACAGATGACTGGCCATGAGGGAGGCCCCTCACCCCTGACAGATGACCCAGAGTAGACACTGCATTGTCCGTGTGATTCAGTCTGACCACTGAATCACACATACAGAACATAGACTCATGTAAGTTAGCATGCACAGCCTGGGTCACCCTCACAACTTTGCCAAGTGTCTGGTGGAACTAGCCTTTACTTCCATGATGGCCCTGAACATACATTGGGTGGCATTTACTGAAACACCAATCTCAGGGGAAGATGTTAACCATACTTCCAGCGAGCACCAGTAAAACCCCTCTCCGCATGACTGCTAGGAGCACATTCAGACATCTCTCTGCTGAGGGCCAGCACATTCCTCTGATATACATTGTCCCTGTTAACCTGTCCACCATCAGGTGGTAGTGTGACATAGGTATGCACAGACATAGTGACTATATCCATACTCTGAGAAGGAGATGTAGGAGCAACATTCTCTGTGTCCAAGGCACACTCTGCATTCCATAACTGTACCAGCTAATCCTTGTCATCATTGTCAGGGGCTACAAATCCTCCAGCATCAGACAGGGGTAGTTCCACAGTGCTGTTGCCAGAGGAAGGTTAACCTGTGAGTACACCAAAAGAAAGCATATCCAGTGTAAATATGACCCAGTATCACAAGTACACATGCAAGTGATATCCTTACAATTATAAAAATAGGATCAGCTAGAAATATGGGCAGATAGTAATAGTAAGATTACATACCTGGGACATCATCAGTGGAAATTCTCTGGGGCTTATACATCTCTGCCTCAATGTACAGCACTGCACTGTAGAACTCTATGGACTTGGTACTGCTGTTAAGTGAGGCCAAGGACTTCTCCATCTCAATAAGGGGTGGTTCAATAAGCGGCCCACAACTTGTCACCCTCAATTCCATCGACATGGCCTCTGCTCTGCCCTGTGGGTGACAGCATATTGGTAACTCAGAAGCAGACTATATAGTAATTATGACCATCAATAGCATTAACATTGATCATAACTTCCAACCAAACACAGTAACAGAAGGGCTAGTTGGTGGAATTCACTGCAAAGGGAAGTCTACCATGGAGATGGAGGACCTTTATTACAACCTCATTTTCAGCCTCCATAAATGTGGGCTTGCAGGTGGATTTGGCTTTTTGTGCCATTATGTTAGACATAGCTCTGTTGGTGTGGAAGAGCACTGGAATCAACCGCTGTGGTCCAACATAAATCTTAAAATCCTAATATTATCACTATACTAATAGGCCATCTGCTACTCTTTAGTTGGACCTGACACAAAACAATCTTTACCAGAATGTTAGGCATTATTGTGTCCTAAGCACACCCCCCCCCCCACAAAAAAAACCTCACATGAGCATCACAATATAATTCGTACAAAGGGTGTGGCTAATCCCATCTGTTTAAGATATAGACCAATACACTACTGTATGGCATGTGTATGTTGCTACAACCTATTCTAGTGTGCCTGCATACTACTATGACCATTACCTTTACAATGCACCCCCTTCAGAGAACTTTTGGCTAATACATTTGATACACTGAGAAACTGTCAGCATATCTATTCTTTATATTAATCAACACACAGAAAGCTTCTCTTGAACAAAAACTTAGGTGTAAATAATGCCACATATATTTTATAAGCAGTTATCTTCTTTAGCAACAATACAAGATTCATACACAAAATGTTTCTTCCATACCTTGATAAGGATCTGTGTTTCGTATGGAGCTTTTATCATATAGACCCCCCCCCCCAACTGGGTGCAATGATCATGATAATCAGGGCTCATCTCATTACTGTTTCTGAATTGCTCAAATACCATGATAAGCAAAGCTAATAAACATTGTTATGATTTCAAGCATGACTGTGCACAAACCCGAGTTTCTATGGCCGGCTCCCTGTATGCAGAGGAAGCCTAGATTTTTATGGGCGAGGGACTTTTCATTACATAATTAACCACCTGAAAATGGAGTTGCTGTTGAGTATTTACTCTCAATAAGCAGAGAGATGGAGGACTGCTTTGTGCCACACCTTAAAGTGCACTGTAACCATAATAACACAGCATCTATATTGTATTATTTTGTCACAGGAGAAGTAATTTGGGTGCCAGTTCTCTGCCATTTTTTCCAAGATCTTTGAAGCTGAGGCAGGTATGCTAAAGACAATGAGAACAGTGCTCCTTTTACAGCACATATGTGGTCTAAGGAAAAGTACAAGATTTTTCTGGGCATCCTCCATAAGTAGTAAAGATGAAGGCTACTGCAGGAGGTCTATACTGGATTACTGTATAAGATTGATGCCTGAAATAACTTGGCCAAGTCTGTCACATGTGCTACTGGCATCCCACACATGTTGTAATATTGACATCACCACTACTATGGCTTGAGTCAATGTAAGGCTGTCTTCTTTGGCCCAAGGGAGGCTGAAGTTCCTTACTACCTTAAGGATACATCCTTTTACTAACCAAATAATTCACAGTATAGTCCGTCACAGAATTGCTTATGATCCTTTTTTATACCTCTAACTCCTGTGGAAATTGAAAGGAACAGAGAGCTGCATAGTAATGGTTGTAGCCATTAAAAAGGTATTCTGTATAACTTTTATAGAGTAGTTTCATATCCTTCACTAATGGAATACTTTAATGGAATTAGTATGAATCTGCAATGTTAGAATTGTAATTATGCATGTCATCCCCTATAGTGGTGTACAAGTGGCTCAACATATTAAATCTGTGTGCACTGAGAATGTTCAAATTGCTGCAGGTTCAATTCACTCCACCCCAGAATATTTTGTCATGACAGATTATGTTTTTATACTTTGATCCCTGTAATATCAGTGTACCACTAAAAGGTCTATGTATGTCATAGCCATAATTAATACCTGTCTGGGCACTTCACAATATAAGGTACACATATCTGGCCCTGGTCTATCACATGTGCTTGGAATGTATAATTGTTCTTGCTTAATTGGGAGTCAAACGTGTTCTACTGGTCCTTACTAAATTGTTTTTCCAATCTCTCTTCCCAGTCTTTTCTAACTACTTCTGATTGATTCTTAGAGTTATCATTTAATATTTAGTATGCATGTTAATTATTCTCTTTTTAACAGCAGCTTCTGTTCTAGGTTCAGATAAAAACTCTATCAGAGCAGGTCTTTCACTTAAGACTTCCCTATCCCTTTCTCTTTGCCTATACTCTGATAGCAACCCCTTGTAGGGAAGGCAGTCTCTAATCTGTAGTCCAAACTTCTTCTTGGCCTCTTACCTCTCCCTCTCTAGTTATTTGCTCCCGTGCCTTGGTTCCTTTTTCAGTTTTCTGTAGTAAATTCAAGTCCTCTCTTGCCTATTTTATGTAGCCCTATTTACAGACATCTCTATTGGTGAAATCCCCTTTCTCAATTCCCATGTTGATTTAGATCTTAGAATGCTTTCTGCAACTTTATGAATATAATATGCTGTATATTTGTTATTCTTCTTAAGGCTATGCATGCAAGATCACACTGTCTCCTTATTTCTTGTACTTCCTCCTGCTTCATAGATTCATATGTTCATAGTTATATACTAGGCTAATGACCTCTAGGGCCTTCCTAGCCTTGCAATCCAACCCAATTGCGTCCCTGTGTATAATGGGCATTTATTAGAATGGGTTATGTTAGTTAGGAAGTTTCTAGAGGTTATGTGGGGAGAGTAAGCTAGTTTGGGCATTACTGCCTGCCTGACCTGGGGTGAATTTCTGATTTCCCATCCATTGGTCAAGGTTATGTTTAAATAGGATTAGGGATGGACTCTGCTTCACATGGATGGGGAACTGGTTTCCGAGCATGGGAATCCTCTGGGACAGATACATATCTATATGCAGTATATCGTTTTTAGTTGTCTTAGAACACATATCCATCTCACCAACATGTATTATTTATGTCACAAACAAAATGTAAATACTTGACTATAGTTTTCTGATGCTGTTCATTTTGTGGATGTGCAAAAGAAATTTGAAAATTCCAAACCAGACTTGAACCCAGGACCTCACACGTAAAAGACTGGCACACATAACCAACACCACTTCCTTGTCATTATCATTGTCCATTTCCACTTTGAATTAGAACTGTCTACTTGTGTTATGTATATTAGCTTTATCCTACCACCTTGTTTTATTGGGTTGATCAACTTATCCCACTTAACTCTTGCCCTCTTCCTTTCCCAGATAAATTCTCTCAGCATTTTATTAAATAGTGTCCACAACTTCTCTGCTGAGTGTTAAAATATGCCTGATCTGTATATAAAACTAAAGGGAATTAAAACATTTTACTGTTTGCATCTTACTCTCCATATCCATAAAAAAGAAGTTCCAGTATCTCAGTTTTTGTGTAATCTTTTGTTTAGTCTCTTCCTACATATCTTTAGCTGCCATAGCAGAAGCCTTTTTAATTCATACTCCATAATACTTCATCCAGTTGTATCCACATAAATATCCATATTGCTGAATCAATCTGTGTATGGGTACATTGGAATAGGCTGCCAATTCATGTGAAACCGAGCACCTCTCTGACACTATTCAAAAGGAACCTGGATGAGTGGATAGGGCACTGTAAATTCATAATGGGGATAGCACCCACAACCCTCCTGGACATGGGCAGTCATTACTAAATACAATCCTGAATATTGACTAGAATAGCTATGGTATTACATTGGGATGAAATGGCTAGGCTTGAAATGACCTCTGGGTTGATAGCCTAGTAACATTTTATGATCCTATGATGGTTACAGGCTTTCTTTTATTTTCATTGTTTTGTATCCCGAAAAGATGTGACACTGTCTCAAAATGTTCCCCATCGCTGAGATGTCCTTTTCTGAATTTATCAAATACAAACTAATATAATCTTCAAATAAAGTCAACCTTTCTTGATTACCTTACCAATTATATCCTTGGATTTCTGAGTCTCTTATTTTCTTTGACAGTGCTCTAAATCTGTAGCAAATAACAAAGGGAAAGAAGACACCCCAGCCTGGTTTCTCAATTCAACCACAACTTATTGGAGAGAAACCCTCTCCCTTTAGTCCTTGTCTCTGATCCTTCACATATCCTCTTAATTAACCTTATTATTGTATCAGGGAATGCAAATGCTTCTATTGGCCTAGTCATAAAATCCAAGCTTACTCTTTAGACTGCTTTCTCTGCAATGAGACTCACCAACAATAGCAAGCGTGTTATTGTCAAAACTGAGATAGTATTGCTGGCCGCAAGCACAGATGTGGTGTCCTAATAGGTAGCTGCAGTTATGTCAGACTGCTTATGAGGATGGCCTTTGTCTTAGCTCTTTTCCAGTTACAATACTGAGACAAACAGGTTGATGAATAGCTTATTTTTCTTTATTGTTACGACTATCAATATAGCTAAGATTGCAATTTCATTTATTTTGTATTTTTCTTCCCCCACTCTCTTATCCTAGTTAATCATTTCTATCTGATAATTTTTCTCTACATTTTTGTTACTAATTTATGCAGCAGCAGAGTGAACTGCACCAACCAAACCATCATGGCGTGTTGACCACCCAAACAGCAACACCATCATCACCAGAGGTACCCAACACATTTTGGACCCAGCCTGCCACATTTCCCTCCACACTTCCTGCCTTACCTGCATCACCTGTGTCAGGTAACCCTGCAATGCTGGGTTATACATTAGTACCCACCAATAACAGAGCAAGTGGAAGTGACACTTTTGTCACTCGTCAGGATCTGGCACAGCTTGTGAGGGGAGACAGATGGGATGTTGGATGCCTGCACTGGCCTTATAGTGATCATGCTCCAGCAACTCACTGGAAAAGGTCCCTGTCCAGTGCTGTCTCCTCATGGGGTGAAGAGTAATATCCCACTGGGTTTAAACTGGTAGAGACTAATTTCTGACCACCTAATCCTATCCCCAAACCAAGGATGCCTCTCCCTTTTGTGTCTATGCCCACCCCTGTATATTATGCATTCCTCCCTTCACCAGTCTTCTCTCTATATGTCTGATGTCTCCTACACCTTTGTGTTCCCCCTTCCTTGTATTACCCCACACTCTGTCAGTCATATCAATGATTGCCACAATTGTTAAGCTTAAAAAGTTTTGCCATATGACAAACCATTGATAATCCCTCTCAGGAAATAATTTTTATAGGTCAGAAATCATTACTGAGCTAGCTAAGAAGTTAAGAGGTATGCTTCTATCTCACTTGCATCCTGCTCATTCCTCATTTGTCTCCCTTCTGTAGTACTCTCTACTTTCTTTGACTTTTCATCTCTATCCTATAGTCCCATTTTCAGCTGTTAATCTGGTCAAAATATAGATGAACACTCAACACATATGCCCAGAAAGGGCTTATATATAAAATTATTTTTCTGGTCATACAGTGTGGGACAGTTGGCAGACAGCAATGTTAATGATCATATATCACCACAGAAAAATGACAGTTGTCATCCTATGGCATAAATGAAGAAAATGCCTAGACATGTATAAATGACGCTGCCATTGTTTACTCAGATGAGCTGAGCATACATGCACATTACCAGGCAATAATGAAATATGGGAAAATTAATTCTTTCCCTGTAATGGCTTCTATGGATTGATTTATTGATGCTCTGCACTGGGTTCAGTGTTCTAATCCCCTGAGGGTGGGATGTTGCTCAACCATTTTACATTTTCATCATACAACTGTATTCAGTTTCTCTGCAATGTTTTTTTTTTGTATGCCTTTCCTCTGACTGCTTCAGCAGCATACCTATCTAATCCTCTGATTCAGGTAATATTTGTGACTCAGGCATGGTTTAAAATACATTCAAGTGTATGTCTGTTTTTTTGGTCTTATATGCTCCATTTCCCTATAATGTGTTTTACTTATGCGTTCTCTATGTATGATTCTGTGGTGTATCTGGTGAATGCTTTGGTTTGGGGATTAAGAGTGACACAGGCATAGTTTAAAATCCATTTACGTCTGTTTGTCCTTTTTTCCCATCACTAAGTTTGTTTCACATGAAATTAAACTTTTATATCATCAGTATGTCTATTCTGTTCTGCAGCTTGCAATTTTTAACCTGAAATCCTATTTCTAGATTTGTGTAGCATTGCTGAGCTAGAAAGTTAAGCAATATGCATCACTCCCACTGACCTTACATTCACCGCATGTCACCAAACAATACCGATATAAATTGAGGTTAATAGTTTCACTGTAACAGCTTCCATGTTTCATTGCAGTCATCAGCTGATGTATACATTGTCAATACAGTGTTATTTTAAACACCTTTATTGAATTATCAATTAAAACAAAGGGGAACATATGTTAGCAGAAAACAAACCATTTTAACATTTTTCCAATTACATACATTATACACCACATATATTTTCTTTGTAATTATCATCAGCCCATTACATAAATTATTGAATTCCTGCCTTCCCTTAAACCTCACTCCTCCTCCTGAACATTATTCTGCATGAGTTGTTCCCACAATTTATATTTATTTCTGTGTAATTTGCTCCTTTCCTTTTCTAAATATCCCTCTTCCAGTTCTGTTATCTCCTTTATAATATTTAATACTTCAAGTACAGTTGATTTAGACTTTGATTTCCATTTTCTAGAAATTGCTGTATTGGCAGCCAACATAGGTTCATAGGTTCATAGACTTGTACAAGGCTAACTCCCCTTGCAAGCCATTTTAAGCCTAGCCAATTATCCCTTGTGAGACTCAAACCCTGTACCTTGTGTTTGTAACGCAAACACCTTAACCAGTAGACCACCCTCCCAACCCTAGTTAGGCTTACTAAAGCAATTCAGATCCTATGCCCTAGCTCAAAAAATCATATCCTTTGTTACAGCTATTTGCTCAATCCAGTATTTCTGACAGAGTACTCCGTAGGTAAATTTTAAAATCTGCCAGCTCATTGCACTTCCAAAACACGTTCCCAGTTTCTGCATCACACCTCAAATATTTGCTGTTTATCTATGGAAAAATTCTTTGAAGTCTGCTTGGGGTATAAAATACCTATGCAAACACTTCCATGCAAAGATCCCAAATCTTCTGGACTTTGTTGCATACTTGGGAGCCATACATACGCCCTCCAATTTTTCTGTTGCAAATTGTTTTCCATTCTCATTTTTTAATGTTTTCTAACCTCATCTGATTGATTCCTATAGTTATCATGCAATATTCTATATGTAGTACTAATTACATTTTTTTAAACAGCTTGTGTTCTAGATTCAACTTTGAACCACAAGACCAGGTCATTCACTTAAAATTCCCCATACCTTTCTCTTTGCTTATACTCTGATATCAATCCCTTGTAATCTCTAACCTGCAGTCTAAACATCTTCTTGACTTCATCCAACTATACCTTTCCCTTTCTAGTTATTTGCAGCCAATACATTGGTTCCTTTGTCAGTTTTTTTCCAATAAATTCTAGCCTCTCTTGCTGTTTTCTGCTCCTCTAGTTGCAGTCATCTCTATTGGCAAAATCTCCTTTCTCAAGTCTCATGTTGGCTTAGTTCTTAGATTACTTTCTGTTACTTTATGACTTATATGGTTGTTATTATTCTCCTAAAGGATCTGCATCCAAACTCCCACTCTCTATTTGTTGAAACTCCCCCCCACACACACTTTATTATCATCCCTTTCTATTTTGAGTTATAACCTTCTGCTTGTATTATGCATATGAGCCTTAACTGTGTAGCTTTAAAATATCCCTTCAAATCAGGTAATCCTAAACCATCTTGCTCTATTGGAAGACTCAACCTATCCACTTAACTCATGTCCTCTTCCCTTCACGATAAATATTTTCAACTTTTTATTAAGTATTGTCCACAACTTCTTCTCTGGTTGATAAAAATATGCCTGACCCATAAATAAAATTAAAGGGACTGAAAACATCTTCAGTGCTTGTATCTTACTATCCATATCCATAAATAAAAGCTTCCAGTTTCTCAGTTTTTGTATTGCCTTTTCTTTAGTCTTGTCCCACTTATCCTAACCTGCATAGCATGTTTTTGTATCGCCTTTTCTTTAGTCCTGTCCCACATATCCTTAGCTGTAATCTATACTCCTAAATAATTCATCTTATCATGTTCCTTGCTGAATCAATCCATGTGATAGTACATAATTTATGGCTTTAGCATTTGTTTTATCTTTATTAATTTTATATCCCAAAATGACTTGAAGCTGTCTCAGAATGTTCTACAATACAGATATGTCCTTTTCTGGATTTTCCATGTACAGAATAATATCATCTGCAAATAAAGCCAACTTTTCTTGATTACTATGCCAATTATATCCTTGTATTTATGACTCCCTTATTTTCTTTGCCAATGGATCTAAATATAAAGTAAATAACAAAGGGGAAGGAGGACATCCCTGCCTGGTTCCTCTGTTCAGACACCACTTATTAGACAGGAACCCTTTCACTTTAATTCATGCCTCTGATCATTCATATATCCCCATAATTAACAGGAGAGCAAATGCCTACATTGTCCTGTTGACAAAATCCCAGCTTACTCTGTCAAATGCTTTTTCTGCATTAAGACCCACTACCAGCAGTGGTATTTTCTTATATTCAGCTTTCCTTTAGATTATTATTGTTCTACTAATGTTGTCAAATGTCTGCCTCCCCTCCACAAAGTCACACTGATCCATATCTATCAATTTTACAACACCTTTGCTATTATTTTAGATAATACAAGCATAAACACATTATAATCATGGTTTAAAATTGAAATTGGTCTGTATAAAGCTGGGTTTGATGTGTCTTTACTGTCCTTAGGTAATACAACCATGACAGATTTCTTCCAAGATGCTGGTGCTTCCCCTCCTTTAAAAATACTTTAAAAGCCTCCAGATCTTTATCACTTTTTTCCCTCCTAACTTTAAAACTTCCACAGGAATGCCATCTGTTCCTGAAGGCTTTCCTGAAGATTGATTGTACATCACCATTTTTATCTGATCTGCTCCTATCTTATCTGTTAATTGTTGACCCTCATCTACTTCTCATTTCCAGTTGTGCTCTTTCTTGATTTCCACATTTCTCTGTTTTATATAAATGTTCATAAAATTTCCAAAATATCTCTAAAATTGCTACAGGATCTCTTATTTTTCTTGTTATAGGCTCACTAAGTTGGTCAACAACTCTTTCTACTTTCTGCTGCCTAAGTCATTGTACCAACAGTTTTGTGCTCTGAAGTGATTTCCCAAAAATATTTGCTTAACAGCAAGCCTTCTAAACTGTTGCATATTACCCAGATACTCTTTTGTTTTCTCTTTAGCTCTCTACATTTGCACCTCTTCATGTTCTGTGAGATTCCCCTTATTCTGCAATACTTTAACATTTGTCAGCCCCTCTAAGTAATTCCTATTACTTCTTAACCATGTCTTTTTTTGTTTCATTTCTTCCCTGTTTTTAAACTCCATTTTTATTTTATTGCACTCACTAGCTATAACTTCTTAAGATATTTCAATTTTTCCTTAGAAATATCAATTAATTTCTACTACCCATTCATTAAAGTCCTTTCTTTTTTACAGATAGGTGGGAAAATAGCACTGTCTCATTTTTAATTCATTCATCTGCATTTTTATCTTAGATTTTATTGGAGCATGACCTGAAATTATTATTAGATGTCTGTCACAGCTTTTCATTAAATGCAAAAGTTCCTGTTTAATATAATTTTTATCTAGTCTAGCCCAATTATCGTACCTTGGAAAATAATGCGTACATTCTGTTTGAGTTCCTCACCTGCTGGGTTCTCATCTTCCATGCCAAATATATTCATACATTTCTTCAGAAATGTACCTTTTTTCACATTTTCCCCTTCTAGGAACCCCTTATACATCCTCACTATCACAAATCAAGTTTTAGTCCCCACCTGTAAGTAATATTCCCTGCTGAAAGCTAATTATTCTCTCAAAATGTTCTTAAGCTCTATAATAGTAATTTTTCTGGTGGAATATACGCACATGCCATTGTAATCCTCTCCCCTTGCTGGTAGCCCCTTGCAACCACAAATCTACCATTATTGTCTTTTTTCCTCTTCTATCATTGTTGGAACCCCTCAAGCAATTAGCATGATTAGTTCCTTTTTTCTTTATCCCTGATATTCTGCTGAATATTTATACTGAAACACTTTCTTTGTTAAATTTACATGTCTATTTCTTTTCAAATGTGTCTCCTACAGCATTACTATCTGAACTCTGTATTTCTTAACATAATTCATTACTCATTCTTTTTTGTCTATAGCTGTAAGTTCATTTACATTGCAAGATAATATGTGTAGTGAAGCCATTATGATAAATAGTTATTGCTCTCACCTAATATAATTGGCAGGTTTTAATATGTATTTCGTACTTTTGTGTTACATGTGTGCACTGATGTTTAGCAGGCTGATCTTGTATATAGTTGTCTATTTTCATCTTTAAACCTATGATGTGTTTTCAAGACATTTTGTTTTAAAGGAAACCCACAAATAAATAAATACATGAATAAATAAATAAATGTTCAAAACACCCCATTCCCTATTTACTTAGAACAAACATACTAAACCATATACATCTTCAAAAAAATGAAGTGTAACCCACCAGATAGGAGCAATTTCCCTAAAATCAACAGCTGAACCCACAGGCATTACATAACCTAAAATTAAAAATACCCATGCTAACACATGCCTGTTCCCACTCACACTGATAGCTGTCTGTTCTTTTCTTATCTCTGTTCCTCTCCCAGATGTGAAAAAACATCTTGTATACTTTCAGAAACATTGGTTTTTAGCCCTAAGAAAATGTACACTGGCTATATATAAATAAAATAAAAATTTTCACTGTTCTATTAGTATTGAGACTGTTAGTGGGGGTGCTATCTCTTATTCACTACCAATAATTTCACACTTTATTTTTCACTGAACTGCTTGCCATTGCACCTTTAAATCTTGCATTTCCCTCAGCAAAGAATGCTCAGGACTCTCAAGATTATTTGTTTGCACCTTCAAACAGTTGTTCTCCATGGAAAGGTACTTAGCAATAATTGTTTGTCAACTTCACTCAAAAAAGAATATATAATTGCCTTTAGCTGCAGACTTCTTGACTCCCACTGGACATTTGCTAATGGAAACAAACAAGGAAATCTCTTTGCAGATATAAGAAATGTAGCATTTTTCATGGATTTCATCATTTGTCTTATTTTGAAAGCCTACTTAATTAGAAAAAACACTTGTTTATAGCTTAAGCCAAGGGCATTAATCCAGATATTTACCCTTGCAGAAATAAGCAAAACCAAAAAGTAAACAGGTCACGCAGACAAACTAATTAGTAAAAACTGCAAGAAAAATATAGCCAAGCTAGAGTTTTCACTGTGTAATACCTTAAATCTCTTGGAATAGAGGCACATGGGATATATGCAAAGTATGCCTTAAGGACATCAAGCTGTCAAGGAAATATTTCAGGCTTTTTTAATTTCTCCAAATCTTTTGGGTTTCTAATACCATGATGAGAATGGACCCCATTCCTAAGTCAAAGTATGATTAAAGTTCATGAAATTGATATTGTTTCAATCTTTGATGTTAGCCAAAAATGAAGCACCCCCAATGTGTCCAGTAATCACTCTTTCTGCAATTCGTATGGAGTTACATGTTTTGGTGACATATCTAAATACGACTGTAGATTCTTTTTTTTAAGACCCATTGCTCCTACAGCTATTAGAACTGTCTGGGTATCTTTCTTCCACATTGCTCTCATTTCTGTCTGCAAATCCTGATATTTTATGACTTTGTGTCTCTGTGTATGCAAGACACTGTAGTCACTGTGTATAGTGATTTCAATGATCAATGCTACTTTTGTCTTCTTTTTATGGACCACTGTATCTGGTTTTCTCGCATCTATCTTTTGAACTGTTGGTAATGGGTGATCATGATGTGGACTTCCTAATTTTCTATGATGCTTTGTGGTTCATGTTTCCAGTGTTTTTCAGCCACTTCAATACCATAATGTTTTCACAATCCCCAGTGCAACAGTCTTGCCACATAATCATGCCTTTTAGTATACAATCCTGCCATTAGTATGTCACAACCAGCAACAAGGTGTGCAACTGTTTCCAATTCTGTTTTACAAAACCTACATTTGTCTGTTTCTCCCACATGTTCAGTGGACTTTGTAAACCAACGTGTATGTAGCCCAATATCTTGGGCCACCAATACTAACCTTTTATCTTTTGGTTTGAATTCGCCTCTCCTTAACCATTCCTGAATTCGATCCTGATCAACATGTGGTTTTTCCAGAAGTTTTCTATACTTGCACCTATATTTATGCATTTTCCACATTTCTTGTCTTCTCATCTGATCCTTCACCTTATATCATTTCTTTTGTTTTTTGGCATATTAAGTTGCTGCCTGATTTTTTACCTACTTCTGGTTTGATTTCCATTCCTGCTTGACTCCGGTATGCTTCTGCTAGACTAAGCATGGAGGTCATCTTAGATTTATTCTTCTCATGTTTCAAAACTTTCACTATGTTTTGGTCTTATGAGGTCAGCAGATATGTGTCCAGTCCCACAATTGCAGATCTATACATGTAATCAATATCAAGGAGGCTCATACCGCCTTCGGAATGGGGAATGTATAATCTTGGTATACACTGATTTTTATAAATCATTTGGTGAGCATAAAGCATCCTTCTTGTTTTCCTGACTAATATATCCAACACATTTTGGAGCCAGTCAATCACTCCAAAATTGTAAGTTAGGACAGGAAGAACAAATTGATTTATAGATTCAGTTTTGTTCCTAGATGTCAACTCTCTTTTCAGGATTAATTTAGGTCTTCTAAAATATGCCTTACTAAGTCTTATTTGCATTTGTTCATGTGCTGTTCCTTCATCAATTCCCAAATATTTATATACTCCCTCTTACTCAAGTTCCTTTATATCACATTCTTGTCCCATATGATGTTTTCCTGGTGCTGCAGTTTTCCTACTTTAAAGATTGCTTTTGCACGTTTATCAAGACCAAATGACATTGTAATATCAACTGAAAAAAATTTTGACTACTTGCAGTTCTGCTTTCAGTTCCTCATCTGATGACGTATACAGTTTTAAATAATCAACAAAGAGAGGAGCCAAATTATAGCCATGGTCTAATCTGTTAAGTAGACAGCTTAATGGGTTAAGGGCAAGACAGAATAGCATCGGTGACAGGGAGCCACCCGGGAATATCCCCCTTTGCATTTTTCTCCCTGGAATAATAATTTGTCCTTTATCAGGGCTTAATTGAAAAATGGTCTGCCAGTGTTTCATGATCACTGTAATGTAACTGATCAGTGTAGGGTGTATCTTACACATTTTTAAACACTTTTTTATCCATGAATGTGGGATACTATCAAATACTTTTTTGTAGTCAATCCATGTCATACTTAGATTCTTCCCCTTTTCACAGTTCTCCATTATGACTTTATTTAGCAACAGATTATACTTTGTTCCATACAACTTTCTTTTATTACCCTTTTGTTCTATTGCCACGACCGAATTTTCTTCAAAATGACTATAAGATCTGTCGACATCAATAGTTTATATGTTGTCAGAGGGCAAGTTATCCGTCTATAATTTTTAGGATAACTTGCAGGTTCACTCTTAAGTAGAAGCATTGTTTTTCCTGTTGTTAACCAGGTTGGTGTCTGTTCAGAGTGTGCATGTAGTTCTTTCTAATAGCTAAATCTTCATGCAAAGATGTTAATACTTTCAGCCAGAAGTTAGGTACTGCATCTGGGCCTGGGGTTTTCCAATTGGAGGCTTTTCTTAACTTTATCTCAGTCTCTCTGGCTGTTACTTCATCCCATTTCATATCCTGTACCTTTGAACTTCTTATTCTTTCTTTTACTTCTTTTGTCCATTTAGCATATTTGTTATGTTCCACAGGATCTTTATAGATATTTCTCCAAAATTTATCTATTTCTTCCTTTTTCGGGTGATCTTTTAATTCCTTTTACCTTGTTTCCCAGTTCTCTATAGAAACTTTTAGGATTATTAATAAATTGCTTTTTTGCACTTTCCCTTTATATTTATCTGTTTATCTTCTAAGTTTTTTCTGCCTGTGCTGAGATTTTTAGTTTATTATTTACAATAGTGCAAGATAGATTCTGATCCGTTATAATACTGTTCATTGCTTCCATCATGTCTATCTTTCGGAGTATTTTTGTTGATCTGTTCCCTTTTCTATACTCTTCTAACAGTGACACTTCTTGTCTTAACTGCTTTATAGTTTTCTCTATTTGATACTTCCATGGTGGCATTTAGTTCCTCCCCTTCCTTTCCTTTACTACCCTGTATTCTTGTGGTAGAATTTTATCTGTTATTAATTTAGCTCCACAGTAATATATCCTGTTTACTTCTGTTATATCACATGGATCTATATGGACAGTCCTAATTACTGTATTTATTTATTAGACTTCTGACTTTTGGGGTTTTATTGACCTTCTGCAGTCTATTTCTTTCATTGATCTTAATATATCTATCTAGCTGTATTAAATCAAGCAACTCTTCTCTCAGCTCATTTTCTTCCAAACTAAGGGCACATTTTTTGTTCTCCATTTCCTGCAGACTTTCTATAGAGTTCTATAGCATCTTCCTGTGGCACATTCACTTCAGTTTCATTCTGTGTCATCTGTTGCTCTGTCATATGGGAACTCACTGACCTATCACTCCTCAACATTGACTGCATCAGAGTTATCACAGTGTCCTCTTCCTTCCCTGACTGTCCAGCTTCAATTGAACGTTTATACTGGTTTCCTGTGGAAGTCTCCAAAATATCTTCATATGGCAACTGCCCAGTTGCTTCCCATTCCACTGGATTCTCCTTAAGTTGGATGTCTATTGCTCTATTCTGCTGTGGTGCTTTCTGAGTTAGATTGTCTACACTGAATCTTTCACTTCGCAGGTACTCCATCTCCATAACATCAGTTTCTATTTCTTTAACTTCTTCATTACTAATCTTCTTTTCTACTTTTCCTCTTTGTCTTCTTACTTTTTGTATTGTAAAGTTTTCCATGTCAGGATTCCTTTGCCTTTATTGCTCTTTAAATAACTTTGGTACTGCTCTTTTTGTACTGATTAATTTTGTTTTCTCATTTCCATAAATATTACACCATATTAAATCTCTTTTTCTTTCCCACATCCATATTTCTTCTGATGTCTCCTGATCTTTCCATTTCTTCTTAATTTGGGGACTTGTTCCATCATGTTGTGATGTAACCTGTGTTAGACCTTCTACACCAAATCCTTCACTTTGCAGGCATTCCATAATTTCATCTTCTATTTTATTTAACTTCTACTTTACTAATCTTCTTTTCTATATTTCCTCTTTGTGATATTTTATATTGTGAAATTTTCCATATCTGGATGTCTTTGCCTGTATTTCTCTTTGAATATCTTTGGGGTGCCTATTTTGTATTGATTAATTTCGCTTTTGACTTTGCATAAATATTGCACAATATCAAATCTCTCTTTCTTTCCGATGTCCATATTTCTTTTTTATACTTTTCACAAATCTCTAGGTTTTGTTGTTTATATTGTCGCACTTCCTCAGATGCACTTTTTCCAAACAGATCAAAGTTTCTTGGTCTATATAATGTTTTTCACAAATCTGTTGTATTAATGAACACAAATTTTTATTTGAGGCTTCTGACAATTTTTCTTGTGGAAGTATTTTTCTTTCCTCTAATTTCTCTCTTAATCTTTTTGTATATCTTGTGTCTGGAAATTCTGGGATTTTTTTATAATAGTTACAATACATACTTTCTTTCTTATCCCCAATAGACCACTTTTATCGTCTTTATGGCTCTTCTTTGGTCTATCAGTTTTTTTGATTTTTGTTGACTGCTACTTCCTTCTACAGTGGAGGGGGGGGCATCCTCCTCTGGGCCTGGCCTAGCCCCATTGTAGGAATGTTTCTGTATTTTGAGGATTCTACACTGTCATTTTTTTGCAGTCCTGGCACCAGTGCACCTACCAGGATTGGGCACTTTTTATCCTGGGTCTTGTGCACCCAGCTATCTTTTTTTTATTTTTGACCTACTTCTGTCCATGATATATGCTATATGAATTACAGTCTATATATCAGTGTTGTCTTGGTGAGATTTTGTGAAAAACAGGGTTTTCCTCATGAAGGTACTCAGCAAGACTTGAGGATGAATTCAAGTTCAGCAATACTGCTGTCCTTTGGTTGCTGACTTATCTTCTTTCCATTCGGACCACTAAATGGCTTCCGAAATGTCCATGACTTTTTTCTTTTTAAGTTTTTATGGACAAATTCAGACCAATAAAGCTACAAATTTCCAATCTTTACTCTTGGCAAAACATATTTGATCATAATAAACCCATGCCCATAAATAAGTTGTAAAATGGAAATTCTCTATTGTGCAACAGTTAGCAGAAAGCAATGTTGCTTGTCAAATGTTATCTTAGAAAAATGACAGTTCTCATCCTATTTTACCACCTCTCATGCAACTGAGCTGACAGGTAATGCAGGTCACCCAGTAATACTGACATAAAGTGAAGTTAATAGTTTCAGTGCAATAACTTCCATGGCTCGTGATAGTCATGAAGTGATGTACTTTGACAGTTTAGTAGGTGGAGATTTTGATCCTGTCATGGTTATAAGGCATTTACTAATGTTCATTTTTCAGTCTTCCACACTTTTCTAACCTTTCTTTGAAATACACAGGATGGAGTATTTTAATCACCTGATTATTGCATATTTTTTTTACAATGTACAGTATTCACTTATCAACATGGTTCTAACATTCCCCTGAAATATACGTTCCAACTGTCTTTCCTGTGTGTGCTTCCATGGTATGCCATACTAATTCACTAGTTTAGAAATGGTTAGTAACAAAGGCAGAGGCTCACGTCTGTTCAGGTATGCTACTCATTTCTTTCCAATTTGGTTTGCATTCCCTGGAAATGTTCTCTGGCAGGCCATGCTGATGCATTACTTCAGACAAGATGTGTTGAAGAGAGGGGTTGAAATAAATTCAGGTGTAGTATTCATTTTTTGCTATCCTGTGATCCATTTCTGTAATGTTCTTATCATCAGGTTGTAAGTTATTTCAGGGGATTTGGCATTTTCTAAAACATATTTAATCCCCCTTCCTGCCCAGCTATATGTATAATTCTTTATCACTACCTCCCAAATAATTTAGTCTTCTGACAAAAATGTACTTGACATCTGTAAGCCTTACAAAAACTGCATTCAAAGTCTGGAACACAATCCCTGCATCAATCAAGGTAATATATAATTCTTTTATTTAAGCTGCAAATAAAATAACTCCTCTCTGATTCATGGCTTTGCACCTGCAGCAATTCTGGCAAAAAAAAAAAAAAATTCAACTCCTACTGCTTTAATACCTGTATACATCCTATCTCTCTTTTTCATTGTTTTTATTTCTTTTACTCTTATTTTCCCTTACTCTTTAATTTTGCTTTTGCTTCTTATTTCTCCTGTCTGTCATATATAGTCCACCAATTACTGCTATACAATACCTATTTCTCACTCCCCCCTTTCCTCTCTTCCTCATTATTCACTGTTTGAATGTTCCACTCTGACATTTTCTTTATGAGTGAGTAATAAACTCTCACATGTATGTCAACACATTTCAATGCTACGTGATGTTGTATTAATCTCATTTTAGTAATGGTATGTGTGTATTATTCTACATGTCATATGTGTATTAATATTTGCATTAATCTATGTATTTACCATATATTGTAATATGAAGTCAATTTCCACCTATATATATATATATATATATATATATATATATATATATATATATGTATTTTCTATTCCTTTGTTGAAAATGGATATAATTATCTAGTGAGACTTTCCTGGAAAACAAATGTCAGTAAAGAGATAAATGTATTTATGGATTTGTCTACCAATATTGAGCTAAGAAGATGAGAAAGATGGCCCCTATCACATCCTTGTGCTGCTCATTCCTGATTGTCTCGCCCAGAGGTGTAGCTGGCTCATCTGCCACCTAGTGCCACTCCACCAATTTGGCACACCTCTCCTGTCCTATTTAATCCATCCTAGCTTCTCAAGTGGGCTTACCTTATGTTCTACTCTCTGCTTACGACCCCATTTGTAACCATTAATCTAGTGAAAAAGTAGATGAACGCACCAGGTATATGTTCAAAAAGGACCAGTAAAAACAAGAATCATCTTTCGATACTCTTTCGTTGCACCACAGTTCACAGAGAGCAGCACAGACTGCAAACATTACAGTAGAGTAATGACATTTCTCATGCTATAGTGAAAATAAAGAAAATGCCATAGTTTGCGCTAATAAATTGCCAACAGTCATACAGAAAAGCTGAACAATGATACACATTATGAAATGAAATGAGATAAAGTTAATGCCTATATTTTAATTGTTTTCATGTAATTGCAGTGGATGTAGGGTTTTATTCCTCTGACAGTTGTATGCTGTTTTATAATAATTATTTTACAGTCTTATGCACCGTGGTGACACTCTCCTTAAATATATGTCATTTAGTAGTTTATTATTTCTTTGTCTTTATTGACCAGGAAAGTCCAACTGGGTAAAACTCATTTTCAGTGCAAGTCTGGGGAGAAAAGCTATAGTAGATGTATGATAAAACAAATCTTTTACAAAGATACGTTGCATAGATAGTTCTTAAGACAGCTAGAGACAAACAGGTTGTTGTTCTGTAGTGACACTGTACAAAGATAAAACAGGTATTTCTTCTGTGGTGATATAATAATATGTTAAGTCACTGCTTTCTACTAGGGTGTAATCATCATGAACGCAGAGGTCCTGTGTATCCTGTAAAAGTAATTGATCTTTGTAGGAGACTTCCCCGTACTTCTGAAATAAGAGTACTTGTCACTGTTTTCAAAGTCTAATTTCTGAAGTCCTGATAAAGGTGTGCACATTAAAACTAAGGCATCTACAAGATGATAGAATTTGCTAAGCATGACAGTGAGATTGCCAGCATGGAATGTCTAGAGCTGGAGTTATTGAGTGCTTACAAAAAGTTATGAAAAAATAGCACATATTTCTATGTTTATATTAATAATGCAAAAACAGACTTTGATGCTGTCATATTTGGGGTGGTGTGTTCAAGCAATAAATAACAGCAAAAAAAAAATTAAATTAAAACACATTGGGTAATGTGAAGACATTCTGAGATAAATGATTTTTTGGTAAAGCAGTTACTATTACCTATATTTTTCGTAACTGCATTAATTTCATAAAATCTATGTGACCTACAAAGGAACAAATGATGACATCTTATACAAACATTAAAGCACATAATGTTGCCACTGATACTTGCCAGACAAATTGTTTTGTAGATCAATACTGTCTTGAAATATTCTGAAATGATGTGTGTGTAAATTGCATAGATTAATCAGCATCACTGCTCCCTCTTGTCTTACATCATTAGAAAACTTTTGAACAAATGAACTATACCCACACTGATATATTGGATCTATCTTGCACACCTACAGAGATGTAACCCTTTGTTTGAACAAGTGAACAATACCCACACTGATATATTTGATCTATCTTGCACACCTACAGAGACATAACCCTTTTGTTTGATCATAACTCGTGTATTTTTGGCAAACAAAATACAGTTTTTCTTTCATAAATATTCAGTATAAAATCAGCATCTACATACAGACCTTTGATACAATACCCATCTATAACCCATTACCTACCAAAGAGCTATCTTAGTTTACATTTTTTATAATTCCCACCATTTATCAGAAATTACAAATCTAAAGAAGAATGTTTTCAGTAAATAATTTTGGAGAAAAGCTCTTAGGAAGCAAGTGATTTTCTGGCTTAGATCTCAGGAAACAAACATTTTAATTAGTCTCCTGCTTTTCAGGATTAAATGAGTTAAATTTCAACTATAGAGCATTTAGTATTCAAACAGTTAATGTACAATATATGTGACAAGGAGACATTAGATATGACTTACGTGGGTAAAGAGGGTTACAGTATAGATGTTAGGAATAAATAAAATAGAGATAAGGAGTATGAAACAGTTGGTAGGTAGATAATAGTTGCAGCCAGAAGAGGGGAGACAGACATCGTACAGCTAATGAGACAAGGATAGTGGAGGCAAAATAATAGGGTACATACTGACATAAAACCTGGTTATAAGAGAATGGTGGAGGGTACAGTTTCAATTTTTGTGTTGTTGAATGAGGTTGTTTTGAAAGATTGTATTTTACTTCTGAAAAAAGCACAATTTATTGGTGGGGCTTTAAAAGTAGAATTGAACCCTTTGCCAAGTTTCAATGACAGTGCAGAATTTTAGCTAATGCTCAGAAGTGTTTGTATGAATGGGTCTGCATTTATAAGGGTTGAGTCATCAGCATATTGAACTATGCTAGTGAGGTAGGTGACAGCATGTAATTTGCTTATAAAATGTTGAATAAGAGGAAGTCTAATACTGATTCTGAAATGTTTTTTAATACCTTCATTATAACTTATTTTGTGGATTCATTTACTTATATCATGGTACAGCTGCGGTGGTGGTGCTGCGTTAGTGTTGTCGCCTCACAGTTAGACGTTGCCCATTTGATTCTCAGTTAGAGCGTCTTCTGTGTGGCGACATGCGTGAACGGGCGTTCCTTCGTTGAAGGTTGTACGTTAGGCCCGGCAAGCCATCACGTAAAACTCTACTGCCAATCATTAGTGGACCGGAGTTCCTCTGTGGCGACCCCTAACCGGGAAAAGCCGAAAGACACAAACAAATTTACTTATATCATGGTCTAAGAAATATCAGTAACACAGGCATAGGCTCATATTCAATGAGGTGTACCTTGAATCACTCTGCAAAAAAAATCCATATCCTCTGCAAATACATTGCCATCACTTGCACAAATTAGCCAATCATCAATGTGTATCAGAATAATAATATGACATGAGATACAGCTAATAGCCATAGTCTAATTACTTCCATGCCTCTGTGCACTCATAGAGGGGAAGGAGGGTTTTAATCTCATGATTGTATGATGTTTTACAATGTTTTTTTCTCAGTCTTAAAAACTGATGTTTCTTTCCCTTGAAATGTGTTTCCCAGACACTGTTTCATAGCAGTAGTTCTGTGGCATGCCTCACAAATGCACTACTGCAGAGGATATCACTACCAAAGGCATGGGCTCATATCCTTTCAGGTGTATTTCTCTAGCTGCTGTCATGTCTTCTGTTCCCCTGTAATGTGCTTTTACTGACATCTCCCCTATCAGTAAGTCTGTAGCATGAATTTATGATACAGTGGTACACAGAATATGGGTTTATATCATAAAGTTGACCACTGAGAACTTCGAATACCAAAATATTGAACTAAATACACTGAAGTGTAAGAAGTACGAAAACGCAAAACTGCGAAGATCGAAACTCTGAATGGTCATAGTTGGCCCTTCTGTACTCTGATGTTTGTCTCCACTGTGGTGCGATCTCAGAGTTGGTATATTTAAGTAGGGGGGTGTGGGGGGTGAACCCTCCCACATTAGTAATACTTTGAAGTGTTTGTGTGTTGTTACATTGTCGTATGGGTGTGAAGCTGGCCGACTGTTGCTGTTCGGAGTTCTGATATTCAAAGTTTTGGGTTTTTGTACTTCTTACACACCAGAGTTTTCAGTTCGGGATATTGGTATTCAAAGTTCTCAGTGTTTGATTATATGATATAGACCCACAGAATATCACTATCCAAGGCATGGGTTCATATGCTTTCAGGTGTATTTCTTTTTTGCTGCTATCATGTGTTGTGTTCCCATGAAATGTATTTCCTAGGACTGCTGCTGAGGCATGGCTTGCTAATGCACTGTTGCAAAGACCGTCAGTAACAAAAAATGGATTCCATTCATGTGTAAGTCTCTTTTGCTTCTGTCCTATGTTGTGTTCCTCTGAAGTGTGTTTCCCAGACTCATTTGCTAGGAGTACTTCTGTGGCATGACTTGTTAGCTAAATGAGGAAATCAGACGTGTGATCTGAATTGATGGGTGGATTCATCTCTGGGTTTAATATTTTTATTTCTTAATAACATTCACATTTTCTTACAAGTGCAATGATAAAAGTTTGATGTTATCATGTGTGGTGTGGTTTAGTAGATCTTGTTTCTTTACTGTACCTCACCTCTTATGTGTAAGTTTCACCTGCATCTACACTTGATTAGTCTGATACACCCTTTGCTATTGTATTTTGCAGCCAAGTTTCGTTGTGCAGCTCCCTTTGCAGTCCATTATTATCTCTGTGCTGTCCGTCGTGATAAAATACCTCTCCACTCCACAATTAACTATCAATAACATTTTCCTATTCGTAGTGCATCCTCTACATATGTATTACTTTAAGTTACAACAATACAGCAGCAATGTAATGTTGCCTTCTGTGTGCATGGGCTCATGATGACTACCACCATTGCTTGTTCATGATCTATATTACTGTAGCTTCTCAAACTTCAGTCTAGCCGTGAGCTGGTCTAACACTCTCCAGGCACAGATCTGTATTGCAGCCGTGATCTCCTTGTCAAACAGATTGCCTTGACTGAGCATTGGTAGTCATTGCACACTGAGTGAAAAAGGGGTGACTTGACCACAATTACATAAGCAGTGTTTATGAATTCCTGGGAGTATTTTACATATTTGCAGTATGCAGGTCTTGTTAGAACAGTTGTAAAATACAGTCTTTTGAAACATTCAGATGATTTTCTGATGTCTGAATCAACATTATAAGTTGAATAGACATATAGATAAATTTTGATTACATATATATATATATATATATATATATATATATATATATATATATATATATATATGGGTCCACTTTGTAATTTCAAAATACTGAAATCTCGAAATTCAGTATTTCGAAACCGCAAAGCCAAAAACCCAACCACAACTCACAACTTTGAAAACACACAACCGCAAAATTCAAAATCCCGTAATTACGCTACACATACAGTACACACATAAACATACACACAAATCCCCCCCACAAACAAACAAACAAACTCATCTAAACTACATAAAAGCAGGGAGGCAAGCCCCCTTGTACCCCTCCATGTGGGAGGGCTGCACCTCCCACACCTGTCCTACTTATGTATTCTAGCTCCGAGATCACACAAACAGAAATACAAATGGAACTCACACACATCTTACAGTCCCTCAAACACACACATAAAAATCATAACACACACTTACACACACTAAACCCCTAACCAACATACTTACACACACAAACTTACCAAAATTAAACCCAAACATCCACACACAGTACCACCGGAAGCAGAAATTCAAAATATCCGTGCTTCAGTATTTTGAATGTTGCACTTCTGCCGGTTTCGAAAATGTGAGTCTGCAGCTTTTTTGGTTCAAAATACTGAATTTCAAGATTTCAGTATTTTGAAATTACAAAGTGGACCCATATATATATATATATATATATATATATATATATATATATATATATATATATATGCAGATAGCTATAAGATAGATAGATGGATGGATCCACTTCACTTCGCTGAAAACTCCTTTGGTAGAATTTCATGTCACCAAATCACTGAAAGTTCAAATCACCTAAAACACCTTTGACCAAAACTCATTTCACCAAAAGCTTACAATGCAGCATTTCAGCATATTACATTTTACACCATACACATGCACACTTACAACACCAATAACAAACTCTTTCCAGAACTTAAAAAACACTTGCCTTCTAAACAGAAACTGGACAATATAAAGTCAAACTAGGTGGGGGGCTATGCCCTCCACATCCTCCATTGTGGGGGGTGCACCTCCCACAACCCCCTAACTATATATACTAACTCCAGGATCACACTACAGTGGGGAAAATGGCATATAGCTTTTAAATCCTTACAGTACTCTACTCAAAGTGCAGCATTGTAAACTTTCGGTGAAATGAGTTTCGGTCAGATGAGTTTTCAGTGATTTGAAATTTCGAAGATTTGGTCTCAGTGAAATGAAATACTACCAAATGAGTTTTTGGTGAAGTGAAGTAGATCCAGTTTGATATATAGTTTTGATTCCTATAGTCAAGTGGTTATTGACACATGGACTGTTGATCACAGTCTTGCAAAACCTAATTTGCTGAACTCAAGAAGTTAGGAGAACAGGGCATGCCTCTCTCAACAGGACCTAGGCTCAGGTCTATTCCAGAGGTTATTTAGATTATGACTGGGACAGAGCAAGTTAAACTTCTGACAAGTTACTGAAAAAGTTCACAAACTTTTGTATGTTTGTATCTGTGTGTGTGTGTGTGTGTGTGTGTGTGTGTATAAAATCCCTACATATATGCACACACACACACACACACACACACACACACACACACACACACACACATGAAAGCTAGTAATATTCAAAAAAGTGAACAATAAGTGGTTGTTCACTAATATGTGCTGCTGGAAATTAAACATTTCCATTAGGAAAGGCAAATTAAAAGGTTAGAGGATGATTAATTTCTAGATAATTGTTGTATTATTCCAGAATTATATAAATTAGTATCTCAGAGTTTCTTATTTCTTTTATAAAAAGTATTCACAGAAGTTAAAACTACATTTAAAATACTATCATCATGGAAATATACAATACGTTCTCCTTTATTAAAACATATGAAGATCCACCTCTGTGCTCTCCTTATGGACATATATCATTACTAAATGCTGATTACAAAATTTTATGTCAATACTTGGCACTAGATTAAACAATATACTACTTATTTTAATAGATGAAGATCAAATTGGCTCTGTGTAAATTGGCAAACACAGGATATTATAAAAAAAAAACAACTTTTTTTGATTATGCTAATGGTAAAAAACAAGAACGATCTATAATTAGACCCTTTGATTCTGTAAATTGTTAAAATGTCTAAAGTATTAGAAATATATAAGGTCTGAAATAATGTTATATTTCTAAATAATCATGTTTATTAAAATGCATTATCATACGTTAAATTAGAATACCTTATCTCTCAGTCAATAAAGATAAACAGAATGAAACAAAGAAGTCCAATGTCCTCTTGTTTGCTTTGGCTTTTCAACCCTTAGCCAGTTAAATACCAATATCAAAGTCAAAGTCAAAGTAAACTTTCTTGTCATTTAGAACTACACGCATGTAGCCAAAATGAAATTTTGTGAAAGAACAGAGACATTTACCAGCACTCATATAGAAAAAGAACACCCTCCCCTGAGTTAAATTAGCTACCCTATTTAAAGTAATACAAAACACACTACAGATTGAACAATGCCTAAGTTATTTGTCTAATATTGCACTTGAGTGGGTTAAATAATGCTGACTATGGGTATAATAAATACATTTTGCACTTACTTGGAATATATGTAAGTATATATTGCACAAATAAATAAAAATTGACTAATGAGTCCAGACACCTGGAACTAGTGCCTGAGTTCAGAAGTCTAATCACTGTAGGGTAGAAACTGTTATTGAATCTTGTAGTCCAGTAGTTGATGCTTCCATAGCTCCTGCGCAATGCCAGATGCTTAAACAGTCCATGTGCAGGATGCATGATGTCCTGAATTATTTTGGTGGCCTTTCGGATACTTCTTGCAGAATAAAGTTGTTGCATTGATGGAAGACTAGAACCTGTTACCTTCTCTGCAACCATCACCACTCTTTGTAGCTCCTTTCTTTCTGTAACTATGCAGCTTCCAAACCACACCATGAGGTTGCAAGTCAGGATGCTCTCTATTGCACCTCTGTAGAAGGTGGAGAAAATATGAGGAGAAAGATTAGCTTTTTTCAGCCTTCTTAAAAAGTGGAGGCATTGGTGCTCTTTCTTGACCAATTGGCTGGTGTTTTCTGACCACAAGATATCCTCTGATATGTGTACACCCAGGAACTTCATACTCTTAACCCTCTGCACACTCTCACCGTTGATCCTGAGGACTGAGTGGTTTGTTATCTATTTCTTGAAGTCAATGATAATCTCTTTGGTCTTGCTTACATTCAGGTCAAGGTTGTTCCTCTCACACCAACTGATAAGAGTGGAATATGAAGTGGCTATTAAGAGTTTTTATTCAAATATTTAACAGCCACTTCATAGTCTTCTTTAAGATTTCTGTATAGTGTACATTTATATTTGTGTCATTATTTAACTAAATGGGTTCATACATTTTTCTCCCATTGGTTGATTATTAAGAATTTAACTGTAAAGGTTCATAGTTTCATAGGTGTTTACTAGGCTAATGACCACAAGGGCCTTTTTAAGCCTAGACATGCATCCCAAATCCCTAACAAGCTCTGATACCCTTGATAAGTGTAAGCAGGGGCTGGGAAGATGAAACATTTACAAGCTAGGGCCTGGCAGATGAACCATTTACAGGTTGCCTGTGTCCATTAGAGACATAGCTGCCAAATCAGGGATGAATTTCCTGTTCCTCATCCAATTGTCCAGATTGCACTTAAATTGGGTTGGGGAGGAACTCTGCTTCACATGGATGGAGACCCTGTTCCAGCGATAGGGTAATCTCTGGGATACATACCTGTCTCTCCAGCAGGTCCTAGTTGTATCACAGGCAAGGTTTATGTCTTCAGAATGGGTAATTCTGGTGCTGTTTGTTTTGCGGATATGAAGGAGGTTCATCAGAGTGGAGTCTGTGAATGTCCTGTATGTCAGGCATAGATCTCCCCTCAAAAGCCTGTCGTAGGCAAAATACAGGGATAGAGCCTTGAGATGGTCTGCATAGGACATCTTACTTAAGCCCTGTATTCCTTTAGTGAGGAACCTCTGTGGACGTTCCAATTGTTGGATATGCCTGGTTCAGTACATACCAAAGGGGTCATTGTACTCAATGATAGATCTGATGAATGCTGAATACAATGGAACAATGACTTCCTTGGACTTAGATGCCATACCTTTGTTTATAAGTTGTGCAACACAGAATGATGTCCTCACTACTGTAGACACATGATGGTCAAAGGCTAGACAACTATCTATGTGTGTCCCTAAGTCCATGACTACTGGTTCAACTTTAAGGGGTGTCTTCTCAATATGATAAGTTATCCAGGATGAATGACTTCCCGAAGGAAACTATTATGCATTTCTTGGCATTTGGTTTTAGTCCATGGCTCTGCCACCAGTTGTTTGTTTGTATCAGCCCATTCTGGAGAACATTTGTGTCAGTATGGGATTCCATGACAGCTCCTAATTTGCATTCTTCTGCAGATTTAGTCAGCCAGAGACCATTGACATTGGCCTTGAGTTCAGAGAAGTAAATGCCAAAAAGGAGCGGTCCAAGGACTGATTCCTGAGGGACTCCACTTGTGACTGGCCTTTTGTAGAGATGGACTCCCCAATTCTAACTTCCTGGGTCCTGGCTGTAACCCAGTTGGCTATCCATCGGGTAGCATATGGGTTTGTACCTAACCTCTTGAGTTTATCAACAATGCCTGAGTGAGGTATTGTGTTAAATGCCTTGGCCAGGTCAAGGTAGGCAGTGTGAACCATTTTGCCCTCATCCATTGCTTTGGGACCTTCTCAAAGAAGTCCACTAGGTTGAGTAGGCATGATTTGCCCTTGATGAAACCAAACTGGGTTGGGTCCAGTGTCTGGAGGTTTACTATGTCACTACTGATCATCTCCATGATAATTCTTTCAATGGCTTTACATATAAGACTAGTGAGACTTATGTATCTGTAGTTTCCAGGGTCTGTAGATGGCCCACCCTTGTGCAGAGGGATGACTGTAGCTGTTCTCCATTCACGAGGCATGAAGCCTGTTTGGAGGCTATAGTTTCGTATCAACTCCAGAGGCCTTGATAGGTCAAGTTTCATGCTATTTAGAAGGAATCCTGGAATATTGTCTGGGCCCATTGTTGCAGTGTTCTTGGCCTTAGAGACAGCATTAATGACCTGTTCCCTAGTGATAGCAGGGGGAGTTATATTTGTTGGTATTTCCTGAGGGAAGTTTGAAGGGGAGAGAGGGGTAAAGTTGGAGCTGAATTTATCGGCCAGTAGGTTTGCTATATCTTCTGGCTCAGTATAGTAGACTTCATTTACAATGTCTGTAAGCAATCATGTATTGCCTTTAAGGTTGTGGACATAGCTAAAGAATACCTTGTGGTTGTTCTTGGCCTGGGAGGCCAAATTCACCTCAAATTTGGCTTTGGTGGACTTTATTTGTCCTCTGAGATGTTTGTTTAGTTTGAGAGTGCTTTTATTTAGCTAGGTGCTGCACTTCCAAATCTTTGCCATGATTTTCTTCCTTCTGTTATACAGCCTATTGATATTGTGATTCCACCAGCATGGCTTGTTTTTTGAGCTACTTCTGTACTTCTTCCTGGCAGGTACAGCTGCCTCTATGGAGCTATTAATGTGCTTGTACAGGGTTTCTGTGAACAGTTCTGCATAGGCAGCAGTGTTCTCAGGATTTATGGGGGGCTTGAACGTTTGTCAGGTTATCACTTAGCAGGAGGTTAGCCTTAGAGTAGTTCCTGAATATTCCTGGTTTAGCTGGGAATCAAGGTTTTAGTTTTACTTCAGAGGAAATCATTTTGTGGTGTGACCTTACCAGGGAAGACATTACAAAAGGGGATGTGCAGCACTCTCCCATATTAATGAGGACCATATCTAGTATGGCTGCACCCCTAGTTGGTGTATTAACTATCTGGTTCAGGGACTTTGTGTTTACAAAATCCAGGAATCTCTGTGCCTGTACATTTGGTGTTGTATAGGATTTCCAATTAATAGTGGAGTAATTAAAGTCACCCATGAATATGGTATTGAGCGACTTTAAGCTATTGTTTGAATTACTGAGGCCATAGCACATGTTTCTAAGTCTGGAAATCCTTTTCCAACATCTTTCTATTTTTTATCTAGTGTCCCAAAGCTACCTTGGTTTCTTGAGGTACCATACAATTTCTGCCAAATGCCATTAAAATGTTTATTGTGTTCTTTATAAGGAATTAAATAATGTTTGAATAATGGAAGCTATTTTGGGTAAGATAACCATTTTGATTAAAATAAAACCATTTTCCATAGAGAAAATATATTCTATTTTTTGCTGTTTTAATATTGTCTAAAATCCATTTGTAGTTAATTGTTATTATTTCTTTGCAACTGTATTTAATAGTAACATTTAAATATTTAATCGCTTTATTTTCCCACTTAAACAATTATATATTAAATACTTTATTCATAACACTTGATATATGATGTTTCTATATCTTACAGTAGTCTGCATCACAAAAGTCAGAAATTAAGAACATTTGAGTTGAAATTAAACTCATCGATTAAGAAAATGAAAATAGACAATGGCTATATTTAACCAATTTATTTACTATATTTCATAGGTTCATAGGTATATACTTGGCTAATGACCACCTGAGCTTTTATAAGCCTAGCCACGCAACCCAACCTAATGCAACTGCATCCCCTGGTAATATGTGCATCTTAATTGAGACAAGGGGTGTGTTTGTTAGGAGGGAGCATGTTAGGAGGTTGCTAAAATGTTATATTGGGGGTTGTTGGTTAGGTAATGTTTACTGTTGAAATTCCCAAAAGTGAACTATTAAACTGTGTAAAGGCACTGGAAACCAGCTGGTCCACTCAACAAAAAAGTTTATTCCAAAGCACAAACGAACACTGGCACATGAAGAACACAAAGCACATAAACATTGTAAAATCAGTTCCCCTTACGTTTTCATCTTACAAACTTCATCAGATAGGCATATACTGTCCAGGTGATCATGTTAAATACCTTTTTAAATTAAAATTGACCAATGAGAAACATTCATCTATTAACTCTAAAATGCAATGTATGTGGGTTAAAATGAAATATATGAAAGCAGTCTTGAACTGTTGTTATATAAAATGCATCAAATGGGGTATATGTAAATATTTAAAGCCCACACTATAAATATTGTCCACTTAAAGTACTTAAAATCTCATAATTTAAAGCAATAAATATTTTTAAAAGACATATAAAACCATATGTAAGAATCAATGGAATGGAATGGCACTATCTAGTGGAGAATACAAGAATAATCACATAAATAAATTAAGACTGTATAAAAAGTTTATGTAAATATATTGTTATCTAAAATTAATTTAAAATATAACACCCATGACTTGATAAAATTGTCATTATGAAGCTATTATTTACAGTTTAGCAGATCTAAGCTTTAAAACTGGCTTTAAAGATACCATGTCATTTTGTTGAGTGGACCGGCTGGATTTTAGTGCCTTTACACAGTTTAATGTTTACTGTTGGCCTAGGTCTAAAAGAGACATGGGGACCAGCCCAGAGATGAATTTATGATTACCCATTCAATGTTAATTAGGAAATGTTTACTGTCAGCCTCTGTCTATAATAGACATAGGGGTCAGCCCAGGCATGAATTTGTAATTTCCCATCCAGTGGTGAAGGTTACGTTAGAATACAGTTAGGGATGGAGTCTGCTTCACATGGATCAGGATCCTATTCTGTTGCACAAGGATTCTTTGAGTCACATGTCTGTCTCACCAACATGTTCTATTTAGGTGGCAAGCAAAGTTCAGATCCATGGATCTAGTGCTTCTGGTGCTGTTCATTTTACTGATGGGCAAAAGCTCCTTCAGGGCTGGATCTAAGGATGCTTTATATGCCGAGCATCTGTAAGAGACTGAGTACAGAGACAGGGCTCTAAGGCGTACAAGACAGTCTATTAATACCATGGATCTTCTTGATGAAGAACCTCTGTGGGTGTTCCAGCTGTGGTATATGCCTAGTCAGATACATGCTGAAGGAGGTATTGTACTCAGTGATAGGTCTGAAAAGGGATAAGTAGAGTGGTACTACAACTTTCTTGGACCTAGATGTCATATCCTTACTTATAAGTTGGGCAACATAGAATGATTTTATTACTGCCTTGGCTATGTGTTGATCAAAAGCCAGATTACTGTCTACATATGTTCCCAGATCTCTAACTACCAGGTCATCTCTTAGCAGTATCACATAAATTGAGCAATTTGCCTGGGTAGACATTTTCCCAAAAGGCACCATAATGCACTTCTTTGCAATGAGTTTTAATCCTTGGCTTTGGCACTAGTCATTTGTCCATGTTAGTCCCTCTTATAGGATGTTAGCAACATGAGGGAAATTATGATAGCTCCTAAGCTGTAGCTGCAAACTTGGTGAGCCAGAAGCCCTTGACATTAACCTTGACCTTGAGAAGTAGATGACAAACAGAAGCGGGCCCAGCATGGAGCCCTTTGCTACTCCACTGGTGAACTGCCTGTTACTGGATGTGGTCTCACCAATCCTGACTTGAATCGTATCTGTGAGTCAGAGGGCAATCCAGCAAGTTGTGATGGGTTTATGCCTAGTTCAGTGAGTTTGTCCATAATACCTGAGTTTGATATTGTCTGGAATGCCTAAGCCAGGTCTAGGTAGGCTGTATGCACTGCTTCCCCTTCATCCATTGACTTGGTTACCTTCTTGAAGAAGTCTATCATGTTAAGTAGGCATGACCTTCATTTGACAGATACAAACTGGGATGGGTCCAGTGTCTGTAGGTTGCAAATGTCTTTGTTGATCATTTCTATAATAATTCATTCCATGGCTTTGCATATTAGACTAGCTGGACTAATGTGCCTGCATTTTCCAGGGTCAGTTGATAGTTCACCCTTGTGAAGGAGGATAAGCCTTGCTGTCTCCCATTTGCATGGTATGTAACCTGTTTTGAGGCTGTAGTTGAAAAGTGGCTGAAGGGGTCCTGATAGGTCATGTTTCAGGTTATTTAGGAGGCAACTGGGATATTGTTGGGTCCCATTGAGGCTGTGTTAGCCTTAATGAGTGCCACTATGACCTGTTCCTTGCTAATAGCTGGAGAGGTTATGCTGGTAGGGATTTCACAAGGGGTGGTGTGGTTGAAATGGGGGGTAAAGTTTGAACCTAATGCATCGGCCAGCTGATTTGCTATGTCACTCTGCTCAATGAAGGTGGTACCATTTACTACCAATTCAGTACAAAGCTGCATGTTAGTTTCCTGTTTCATTTTATTAGTGCGCTGTCTTAGATAGAGCTCTATCATTATGCGAGTTCTGTTTCTAACTTTTGCTATTACCTTTTTCTTTTTATAATATACCCTGCTAAGATTAGAATTTCACCAGTGTAATTTGTTTTTGGGAGGTGTTTTGGGCTTACTTTTGGTATGCACAGAAGCCTCTATACAGCCATTTACATGTTTGTACAGTGTTTCTATAAATAATTCTACATAGGCTGCTGTAAACTCTGGGTTGGGCAGGGCATTGAATTTTGACAAACTATCATCTAATAAGATGTAGTTTGCTGTAGAATAGTTTCTAACTGTGAAAGGTTTTCCAAGTTGATATTTATTTTGAAAGAGACAACTTTGTGATCTGAGCACATCAGTGAGGATGTGACATGGGGGGTGGGGGTTGTGCAGCACTCTCCCATATTGGTGAGAACAAGGTCCAGTATATCTTTGAACCTCTGGCTAAAATGTGTACTAACTGATCAAGGGTATTTGTGTTAATAAAATCCAGGAAACATGCCTGCAAGTTGCTGGCAGTGCATGTTTCCCAGTCTACAGACAGGTAGTTAAAATCTCCCATTAATAGAATGTTTAGTTGGATGGACAGTGTATCGAGTAGGTCTAGATAACAGTTGTGGAATTCTTATTTTTTCTGCATGAATTTTTCCCACAATTCCCATTTTTTCTATGTAATTTGCTCCTACCCTTTTTTAAAGATCCCACTTCCACTTCTTTTATCTCTGTTATTATATTCACTACTTCTACTACAGTTGGTTGAAACTTTGATTTCAGTTTTTAGGAATACCTTTTTTGGCAGCAACGAGAATTAAACGCAGCAAGGCCTTACTATGTCAAGGCAATTCTGATTATGTATCACAGCTCAACAAATAATCTAATTATACCAATTTGCTCATCCAGTATTTCTGACAGAGTAGTCTGCAGGGAATTTTTAAAGTCTGTCAACTCATTGCACTCCCAAAATATGTTCCCAGTTACCTCTTTCTTCCCCATCACATCTCCAACATTTACAATCTACCTGAGGAAAAATTATTTGGAGTCTGCTTACGGTGTAAAAATACCTATGCAAGCACAAGCAAAGATCCTAAATCTTCTAGACTTTGTTACATATTTGGGAGCCATACATATATCCTCCCATTGTTTCTTTGTGAATTGGTTATCCGATCTAGCTTCCCAGTCCTTTATAACCTCCACCGATTGATTCCTATAGTTATTATGCAACATTTTATATGGTCAACTAGTTATCCCTTTTTTAACAGCAGCTTCTGTTCTAGGTTCTAATACAAATTCTACCCATGCAGATCTTTTGCCTAGGATCCCCATTCCACTCTCTTTGCCTATACTCTGATATTAATCCTTGATAGGAAAGGCAATCTCTAGCTTATAGTCAAAATGAATTATTGACCTCTTCGCATTCTATCACCTTTCCCTCTAGTTATTTGCTCCTAGTACCTTGGTTCCTTTGCCAGTTTTCTCCAGTAAATTCCAGCCCCCTCTCTTCTTGTTTCTTGAGCTTCCCTCCTGTTTCATCATCATTCCTTTCCACTTTGAATTATAGCTTTCTGCTTGTGATATATATATATATATATATATATATATATATATATATATATATATATATATATATATATATATATACTTCAAAACCAGACATCCCAAACCACCTTGTTCTACTGGAAGGGTCAACATATCCCACTTGACTCTTGCCTTCTTCCCCTCCCAGATAAAATCTTCATCTCTGTAGTAATTGCTATCCACAACTTCTCTTCTGGTTGATAAGAATATGCCTGACCTGTGCATAAAACTAAAAAGACTAAAAACATTTTCACTGCTTGTATCTTGCTATCCATATCTATAAAACAGAGCTTCCAGTTTCTCTGTATTTCTATTATCTTTTGTTTAGTCTCTTCCCACATAACTTTAGCTGCCATAACAGAATCCTTTTTAATCCACACTTTAAGTACTTAATTTTATCATGTCCCCATAAATATGGGTATTGCTGAACCTTTGTTTTATCTTCATTAATTTTGCATCCCAGTCAAACCTCTCAAATGTCCAGATTTTTGCAGAATATCCAGATTTTTGCCTCGTATTTTTTGCCTGTTCTTCATAAAATTTGTGGTTTTCTGAATTTTTGTGGCAAATCAGTGAGGACTGAATTCACTAAATAATGACAGGCATTTGAGTTTCAGGCTTTATATCTTTCAGAAAATGCATTGTAATACAAGACCTTTTATATTAGGAACTTTCTAAGTTTATAAGAGCAATATTTAAAATTTGTTCCTATTTTTGGGGCTTTGTCCCCCCACTATTTTTGGCTTTGTCCAGATTTTTTGTGTCAAGAGGTTGAGAGTTATGATCCCAGTATTCCAATAAAACTTGGTTCCACAACACAGAAATGCCCGTCTCTGGTTTTATTAAGTATAAAATAATATCATCTGCAAATAAAGTCAACTTTTCTTGATTACCATATCAATTATATCCTTAAATTTCTGAGTTGCATATTTTCTTTAGCAGTAGTTTTAAACATAATGCAAATAACAAAGGAGAAAGAAGACACCCCTGCCAAGAGTCATAGGATTCATGAGACATAGATGGTGACCTATAGCTTGCCAAGACATGGCAAAGGACTTTATGTAATCTGATTTGCGCATGGATGAACTCAAGGGTATCATCCTGTTTAACCAACTTTGATGTATACTTGCTGCTAATGTAGATCAAAACACCTCCACCTTTAGTTCCTGTCTGTGCAGCTGATGGTCTTAATGTGTGGAAGACACTGTAGCCTTGCACTGCCAAAGTATCTGCTGTGGCTTTAAACCATGTCTCAGTAATGACACAGATGTCTGTATTCTCCAGAGTAAGGAGAGCCTTTAAGGTGTGGAGTTTCTTGTTAAGGCTTCTAGCATTGAGCGGTAACACCTTTATGTTCCTTTGGGTTTTATTTGCTGTGTTGGCAGGTTTATCACTCTTTCATTGCCTAAAAAGGATCTAAGGGGTGGATAAACTTTTACCAAAAATCCAGAATTGCAGGGGTAGAGGTGCAGGCCATCTTTGGCAAAGCAATGTGGTTTGTTGACCATGTCCTCCCAGACTGACAGACATTGAATCCCTCCTGAACTGACACAAGAAGCCAAATCAATCATTTTTTGTTTATACTGTGGCATCATCCTTGGTGAAGGCAAACTTCTGCTTAAGGCAAGACACATACTAGTCTGAGACACATATTCAGAGAGGTCAATAATGTCAGTCTTCATTAATCCAGAGAGGTATGTCTCCGGTAATTTAAGCCCACATGGACTATGATAGAATCATATTAGTACCTGTGGTGCAAAGAAATGAGTGCATGTATAACTTTGTGGATCCTGGCTCCAGATAAGCAACTGACCACAATCTTCTCCTTGTCCAGTCTGGTAAGCAGAGCATGTGTGTGCGTCATACAAGGGAGTGCCTGTGGTAAGAGACCTGGTTAACTTGTTTGCTTGCCTTATGATCTTTGTTTTGGGGGGTGTATTGGGTGCAGGCTTATGTGTGGTGTTTGTTGCTGTGTTTTTGTATATGTAAGAGACTGCTGAGGATAGGCATTGTTGTTTTCAGTTTAGGAGGTCTTTGAGGTTTAGGGAGATTGATTTTTAGTGCTTCAGTATAAGATGGTCTATATGTGTGGACACTGTGTGGTGATGTAGGGAATATGCTCTTGATAACCTTGTTTGTATGCGGGATTTTTGACTCCAAAGAAATTATGTATATACATATCTTGCGTACTGTGTTGGTTTCTTTAGAACCAATGTATTCCTAATGCAAAAAGTAAAAACAAAATCCAAAGCCAGGATTTCAGCAGAACTCCTTTAATATAATAGTTACTTCCTTATAACAATTAAGTGCTTTTGTCCCCTAAATGCTGGGACCTCTTCAGATTTTTCTTCAGATACTGATTTTCTTGCAGATTTAAATATTGAGGGGGATTCATAAAGGTTACCATAAAATTTAGACTATGTGTACACTTAGTATAATCTTTTTGAGTGAATAGACAGCACAAAAAATGTGGTAAGGATGTTCTTGAATACAGATCTTGTACACTTACTGTATAATTAGTGTAGGCATTCATGAATCTGGCCCATTATTATTATTTTTTCACTTTGTTTGCATGCCTAGGTGGTCTTTCATGTTTTTCAGTTCTGAAGGAAGTTGTCAGTTGCTATGAGTAATAGGGGTGGATTTGCATGAGGCTGGTGATCCTTCTCCAGTTTCTCTACACCTTCATTGCTCCTTTAAAGAAATTATTTGGTTTTAACAGTCATTGCTCATATAAAGAAATGATTTGTTTCAACAGTGTTATGGCATGGAGTATAGTGTTTACAAGGTGTTTCCACCTTATCGAAGATCCTTTTCATTATTTCAGTTCCCAGAGTGGGTATTTCTTATATTGGCTCCTTATCACACAGTGGTTTAATCTGTTTTTGTAAAACAAAATTATTTCATGGAGATGTGTCTCTTATTGGTAGATGATAGGACTGTGACTTGATGTCATAAATACATAGTGATTAACCAAGCATAGGACTCATGTCCATCAAGAAGCATGAAGGACTTTATATCCATTTTATGTATCTTCTCTTGTCTCCACTGGCTTTTAGACTTAAACGGGGTAGTATTTCAAAATAAATAAAGTGGCTCTGTGTTGCAGACTTATTTTTTTTCTTTTTCTTTATTTTTTGATGCTACTATATATTTTCTATCAGTGCTGAATGGTCATAAAAAGTGATTAAAACCACACTAGATCAGACTGAGCCTTTGACTAAGCAAAGACCCCGTAAATTACTGGCAAGATTCTGAGTATGTTAAGATAGTTTCTGTAAATTACAGATCACAATTATTTTAGTAGGCTACATTTACTGTCTGTTGCTAATTAAACAGAGTATTTAATTAAATATAAAAGGCTATATTATTTCTGGCAGCACACTTCACTACAGCCTTACAAAGGTGGAGTGTGGCAACTATCAGAGAGGATTAAGCCTATAAGCTGTGAATGACTATTCCAGGGCCTGATCCTTTTGGCTTTCACTTGCATACTGACTGAATCAAAGCAAATTAGTTAACCAGGCAGTCTTCCAGGGTTGAGTCTGTAAAAGTTCAATGCAGATCAATGCTCTACAACATTAAAAAAAAGGATTGGGATAAACTACTACCAGTAGCTTGCAGAATTAGATATATCCCATCTTTAACACTGTTGATTCATTATAAGGCAAGCACCTTAACCATTACGCCATCTTCCCACTTGCTGACAATTTAGTCTGTCATCTATAATAATACTTAGATGCTTTATTCTAGCCTCCATTTTTAAAGCCTGTGCTTCTGTTTTATAGATGTTATCTGTAGTTTTCTTGTTGAATCGTATTTGGCATATTTTCAATACAGCATGAGCTCTTTCATAACTTCAGAGGAAGGTCAAAGTGTATTATACCTTATCACCAAAATATACTGTGACATTACAGTTTCACCTAGCAGCCACCATATTATAATTAAATACCTTTCTGATTTTTTTAGAACTCAAAACATTACTTCATTTATACACATTTCAGGAAGTATTGCCAGGTATTTTACAGAAGACCTCATATAGACATAGTAAAAAGGAACTGAAGAGTAACACTTCAGTTCATGTGTAGCTGAGAAGAATCTATAGGCCCTCTTAATATAGTACTGTATTTTTCTGCATGATGGTTATACAAATGTATGGGTATATTAATGCATCTTTCTATATACATTTTCCTGAAAGATATAAGAGACTTGAACAGCAAACATTTACTCTGTTTTACAGCACCTGCCAGTTTTCTTTTTATGCTGGCCTGTGGTTGTATGTGTAAGCACAACACATCTATTCAGCACTGGATGAGGTTTTAAACAGAGTTGCTCAAAGATGTAAATTATGTGTTCCTTGGATAAGGACAGCAGCACACAGTTTGAAGTAGTTAGATGAAGCAGTACTGCTTCGGTCAACATGGCAAATGTCAACAGAGACTGAAAAGGATTGTCTCTGGTACTATTTTACAAGCATATAGCCTCATTTCTCTTCAAACAAATGTTTTTGTCTGTTTGCTCCTTGATGTATATGTGATCTGTTGTTTGCTTGTTAATTGGAGGTTATGCCCTCAGCCTAAGAGTTAGATAGGCACTGTTGCAAGTTTTCTATTAAATGTTTTATAACCGATTTACAAAGGAAAGTATTAGTAGTGCATGGAGCACAGTGATTATACTCCAAAACTGGAAAAAAGATAAACCTATTATGTGCCAAGTATTGCAAGACTTGACTGTAACAACACATTCAGAGGTGTAACAGTTGTTACACACCCCCTACATGCTTTTAAAGTTGGGTATAAGGGAAGGGACATTCCTTCCATCCCTGAATATCTTTCCTCCTGTGTCCACTAAAATTTATAGATTTTATTCTATAAGTAACTTATTTAAAAATTATGGCAGTATTTTAAAAACTGTCCCTGACTTTTTCCTCACTTGCTGTCTTGTTTTTCCAAAACCTTCCTATTCCCTTTGTGTAAGGTCCAAATGTTCCTGTCTCACTCATCTCTCTGCTACTTTTTTAAACACTTTTATTGAATTATCACTTGTGACATAGGCACATTTATATAAAAGCAATCAAACTGTAGTAACAAGTTAAAATTAACAAACATTATGCTTCACATATATTGCTATATATCATATGCCCTAAGCAACATTACATAAATTATTAAATTCCTGCCCCTTTTTTAACCAAGAAACATCTTTATTAAACCATCACTTATGACAAAAGCAATCATACATTTATATAAATGAAAATAAACCACCCTGATACAATCCTAGTTGCAAGCATTTTACATCACAAACCATACTGACACTCACATTTGCAAACACAATACATCAGTGATGATCTACCCAATTGTTTGCAGTTAAACATTACATAGCTTCCTTAAGTCCTGCCTTCTTTTAAACCTCATTCCTCCCCTGTATGTATTGTTCCCACAATTTCCATTTTTCCTGTGCAGTTTGCTCCTACCCTTTTCTAAAGATCTCAATTCCAGTTGTTTTATCTGTATTACTATACTCATTACTTCTAATATAGCTGGTTTAGATTTTGATTTCCATTTTCTAGTAATTGTTTTTATGACTGCCACCATAATTAGAGACAGCAAGGCCTTACCATGTCTAAGCAATTCCGATTCTGTATCATAGCTCAGAAAAATCCTCTCCCTCTTCACACCAATCAGCCCACCCAGCATCTCTGACAGTGCATTCCGCAGGGAATCCTTAAAGCCTGCCAACTCACTGTACTCCCAGAAAATATGTTGCCAATTACCTCTTTCTTTCCCATCACAGCTGCAACATTTGCTATGTACCTAAGGAAAAATTCTCTGAGTCTACTTGGGGTATAAAAATATCTATGTAAACATTTCCAAGTAAAAATCCTAAATCTTCTAGATTTTGTTGCATCTTTGGAAGACATACACATATCCTTCCATTGTTTCATTGTGATTTGCTTATCCAGTCTCTCTTCCCAATCTTTTCTAACAAACTCTAATTGATTCTTATAGTTATCATGCACTATTTTACATGCTGTACTGATTATTCCTTTTATAATGGCAACTTCTGTCCTAAATTCTGCTAAAAACTCTACCAGTGCTGGTCTTTCATTTAGGATCCCCCCCCCCCATTGCCAGTACTCTGATATCAATCTTGATAGGGAAGGCAATCTCTAACCTGCAGTCCAAATACATTCTTGGCATCTTCCCATTCTATCATCTTTCCCTCTCTAGTTATTTGCTCCCAATACCCGGGTTCCTTTGTCAGTTTTCTCCAATAAATTCCAGTCCCCTCTTGCCTATTGTCAATATCCCTAATTGCAGTATCCCTATTGGCAGAATCTCCTTTCTCCATTCCCGTACTAGCTTAGTTCTTGGAATACTTTCTGCTACTTTATGAATATAATATTCTGTATGATTACTGTTATTCTCCTTAAAGGCCTGCATACAAAATCCCAGTCTCACCTTGTTTCATGAGCTTCACCCCAGTTTCAACATCATCCCTTTCCACTTTGAATTATAGTTTTCTGCTTGAACTATGTATAGAAGCTTTAACCATGTAGCTCTGAAATGCTCCTTCAAATTGGGTAATCCCAATCCACCCTGTTCTACTGGAAGAATCTGCTTATCCCACTTGACTCTTGCTGTCTTCCCTATTTGATCTTTTAAAGCCTTAGCCCTTACCTCCCACAAGTCTCTATAAATAACACTCACCTTCCTTCGCTAAGCCTGGGCCATTTAGCCCATGGCACTGCCCTTCACGACTCCCCCTTACCACATAGCTTAGTCTTCCAGAAGTTCTCTATTTGCTGATGAGCAAACTATTCTTGCATTCCAAGGTAAAATTCCCTATCCATTGTCTCGAAAATTTTAAGTGCATTGTCCTTTGGGGGTTCTGTCAGCTAGCTCTATTCACAAATTATCTTACTTGTCCAATACTTGATTGTTCTGGGAGACAGTATAGAGAGGATATTAAGGTACTGCCAAATTGTATTAGTGGTACTTTTCATCACATTTTTGCTGACCTCTGTATTGTATCAGAGTAAACAAATTAAATCTCTTTCCGAAGTAGAATTTAAAATCTCATTTTTCACATCATCTGAGAGGTTCTGAGAATGCAACCAAGCAAACATCCCCAAAACAGTACTAGTGGTCATAGCCCTGGAAGAAGTATCAACCTAGTCATATACATACTGTAAATAATAAGTTGTGACCTGTTGAAAGAAACTAAATTATTTAAAGCAGATTTTTCCTCACAAGAAGAAACTGGACATAAAACTCCCCATACTTTTACAGTTAGTCAGCATAAGCTTTAAGATACAAGTCTGAGAATTCAAAATTCTGAAAATTAAAGCAGCAGAAGTATATACTTTTCCCCTATATTTATCAGTAGACTTCCCATCCTTGTCAGAAAGAGTAGGACTGGCCGTAACTAAATGTTTAGCAGTTGTAGGATTGACTAAAGCTAGAGCTGATGGGTCAGGTTTGTGATTAGTAAAACTTGAAAAGACTGAGGAATTGTATATGTTCTTTCTGTCTTTTTGGGGCAACAGGCTGACTATTAGAAAGATTGCAGGCAGTGACACACACACACATCCTCCACAGCTGACAGAACTAGAGGAGTGTGCGCAGGTTCTGGAAATTCCTTCTGTAACAGCTCATAGTATTTTCTGATGGACTGAGTAACCTCGGTATTCTCCTACTGAAAACACTAGCATATTCTGAAAATAGTTTCAGAGAAAGATAAATCCCCACATGGCAAATCAAAAACTGAGCTGTCCTCTGAGTCTGAATCAGAAAACTGAGGAGAAAACCCTACATCTGTCCCTTCATTTTCCTGTCCACTTTCAGAATCTTGAATCTTTTCAGGAAAAGAAGTATCTCTTTCTTTTACCAAAAAACACATCAAAAGAAGGATCAATAGCCTGAATTAAACTCTGAGCTAGACCAGTAAACTACTCTAGTCTAAGGAAATTTGAGGAGGATTAGATAGATTTTAGTTTTCTGTTTCTTTTTGACAGGAAGAAAATGGGGCCAACAGTGTTATTAATGACAGCAGCATCTTCCCCAAGGTTGTGCACAGCATTCTTACCAGAGGTCTTCCCTGTTCCTTCTCCCTGGACTTACAGGAGTGGCTTTCCCTTGCCCACTCACAAGGGACTCCAACAGCCAAACTGGAAGTGGCTAACCACTGGTCTTTAGTGGCTATAGGCGCTACACCAGAGGGATCCTGGGTAAAAGCTGAAGGGTCTGAGGAGCAAGCTATGGCTGGAGCAGAGTCACTCACCTGCATAATCTGATGTGAGTTAGTTGTTCTAATTTTAACATTGATGACACATGATTCCCTGTCGGTTGAGTGTGGGACTTGTGAATCTGAAAGAAAGCAGGTCAGGTAATTACAGAACATGGTCAGATCTGCCAATAGTATAACCAAATGTTACGAAGCAGCTGCACAGATGAGGATGTTTTAAATGGGTTTCAGTGACTGTTACAATGCCAGACAAATAAAAGAATAACTAGCAATGAAGAAAAATGTAATTTGTAGCAAATATTGTTTACATTAACAAAGACTGTTTTAAGCACTGCAACTTCAGCCTAGCACTATTAGTAGGGTTAATAACATTGCTTTTTATAGTAAGTCTTGAGTTAGAATGCCATGTCACCTGGTCACAGGAATAACTTGGGCATGGTAAGTAGTGTACGAATCCTAGTGGTTATACTTGATAAAGACACTTTTTTTACTTACATAACTGTTTCTCACATTTAAAGTGCAATAATTGAGGCAGTCATGTAAGTTGTTGTATTAGTAGAAAATATGTGCTTTGTTATAAATGATTTTAGACTTGTACCTGAAAAATTACTGGTACTTTTAACAGTTATGGCTGTAGATATAGAAAAACAAAAGGCAATTAAAAGATTAAAATACACAGGGCAGAAATGTATAGTTGTGAATCACATTGGATGTTATTTATTTATTTTTTTCTGTGAGTGTGTGTGTGTGTGTGTGTGTGTGTGTGTGTGTGTGTGTGTGTGTGTGTGTGTGTGTGTGTGTGTGTGTGTGTGAATAACCATGGTGAATACATAAACCAGCAAGTTTAGGGTAGCAGAGCTGGCAGTGTGAGTGAGAAACAAGGGGTAGTCCATCCAGCTTTTTATACCTTGCTGTGGAAGGCCCCCAAATGTTTCTCCTCCCAGATTTTTCTAAGTCCCAACTAGGACCATCTCAACATATGTGAGGACGAGAAGGTCTGTCCAGTGCTGGTTCCTCTTGTATTTTGTAATAGAGGTGGAAAAGGAAAGATAACTGATGAAAAGGTCTTGTGCCAGGGCACCTGAGACCTCGCTTGGGAAATATTGTAAAGTGAAGATAACCATCAAGCTACTAGAGATGTACGGTGGTCTTACTCAGGGTGTCCATGCTTCATCCAGGACAGGAAAAGTTACCTTCTGGGTTACATAGTTTGTGAGTACACTTCAGTGGACTTTGCACTGTGTTTCTGTAGATAAAATCAGAAAGCAGGATATCAATAATAATACTTGAAGTATAGAAGTGTGCCAGTTGAAAACAAGATAGCAGTATCACAAATTAGTTCATCTGAATTATTCAGCTTTTAAACTATGAAGTCTACATGTTTCTTTTTTTTTTTAAGAGTTCATGATGTTGGTGGTTCACACTAACTGCCTAGAAGTGGCCAGGGCCAATCATACAGCAGTCTTTGAAAACCACACTATTTCTTCAGATTTTGTCTATTGCCTTATTAGTCTGGGAAAGTCAATTCCCCATGAGATAGAATGAATAGCTGTGAGAGATCAAACTCCAAGGAATATCTACACTTCCACTTCTACAGTTTACTATAATCATTCATCATACCAGATGGCATAATGTTTGAGGTCTTTCCTTCTCATGCACAAGGTACAATGTTCGATCATGACCTCCAGCCAATGCCTGTTTGGAGTTTTCATGTTCTCCCTGTGTGGCTGTGGAGTTCCTCCCACCTCCAGTGTTTTCATCTCAGACTCACCAATGAGTAGAGCTGTGGGCAGCAGTACATTCTCTGCATGGTGCCCTATAGGGGGAAGAGTTATACAGACCAGCTTCTTTAGTGGGCATTTATTGTGGTGCACAGTATCCTCAAGATAGGAGAACACAGTTCACAGACTGCATGCTGTGGCAGGGCTAGCCACTCTCTGGTGTAAAATATGGCTCTAGGTGAGTTGATCATGTTGACTAATGTCAACAAAATGAGCATGGAAAGTTACTGGTGATGAGTGGGTTGTGGACCCATGCTAACAGTGGGAGAGGGATATGAGCCCCTGTTGTCCAGTGTGTGCCTACCATTAAAAAAAAGCCCAGCAGCCCTGGGTCAATAAGCTACTGGCCAGCTGGTATCTAGTTTTCCAGCATGGGTTACCTGAGATAGCTCTGTTGAGTGAAAGATGGATGTAAAACCTGCCAAACATGAATTAAGAATTGCTAGTAAGTAGGTTCCCTGGCAGGATACAGCTTGGAAGTCGATGACATCATAATATGGAGGAGGATGGGCATCCTATGTATCCCAGAGACAAGATGGAAGGGCAGTGTAGCAAAGCCACTTGGCTTGGGATCTAGAGTCTACCACTCTGGAGGCAGACTGGCTAGAAATGGTGGGGAATTGTGGTGAGAGAGAGGATTCGGAAGGGAGTGAGGGATGTCATCAGAATTAGTGACAGCCTCGTGGCAATTAGGCTCCGATGTAATGACAGGGCAGTATTCATAATCTCAGCCTGTGCCCCACAGCAGGGCTGTAATAGTGAGGAAAAGAGCGCATTCAAACAGCAGTTGCAGGACCTTCTAGATAAAGCAGGACAACATGAATTAGTGTTAATATTGGGTGACTTGAATGCATATATCTAGACAGACAGAACAGGATAAGAGGACCGCCTTGGTCCACATGGGTGGGGAAACAGGAATAAAGAAGGAAAGGCCATTCTAGACTTCTGTCTGGCAAATGGCTTCATGACAGCCAACACATGGCTCAGAGAGACAGTCACAAGATCACATACAAGAGTGACCAACATGCAATTCAGGTAGACTTCCTCCTAGTAAGGAAAGCTCACGGCATAAACCACTGGTTGCCACAATCAGCTGCAAGCAGTGATCAGAGAAAGCTTTATGGTCAAAAGGGACCAGGGTGAAGACCTGGAAGTTGACTGGAGAGAAAGTACAAGAGTTCAAGGAATTACTCAGGGCTCTAGCACCCCAAGAAACAGAAGAAATAGGTGGAGTTGAAGAAGAATTGTAGTGCCTCAAAACAACATGTATGAGGGCTACAGAACTGATATGTAGCTGAGCCAGGTATGGAAATAAGGTACATAAGGAAAGCTGGTGGTGGAATGAAGAATTCCAGGAAGTCATCAAAAAAAAAGAAGGAATGCAGGAAAAAGTGGGAGATAGAAAAGACTAACCAGGCATGAAAGGAATACTGGCTGGCCAACAAAGAAGCTAACAAAGGAGTTGCAATAGCAAGGAACAGGGCATTGGAAGTACTCTACCAGCTTCTGGAAAGTGCCTCAGTAAGTGACACAAATAAACTATATCAGGTTGCAAGGCAAAGACAGAAAGCTAAGGAAAATAGTCAGACACCGTTCATAAGGGATGCCAGTAACAACAACCTGCTCACCAGCCCCCAAGACATCAAAGGCAGATGGAAGGAGTATTTCCATCAGCTTCTGAATGTAGAAAACCCCACAGAAGCTGTACTGCTCCAGAAACAGCCTACAATGAGAGACGAGGAGGGGTCCACCCTAGAAGAAGTAAGAATAGCACTAAGGAAATGAAGTCAGGGAAAGCAGCAGGCTCAGATGAGGTCACAGTGGATATGATAAAGATGCAGGGAGAGATAGGGGAGAAATGGCTCCTGAGGGTACTCATAGCAGAGTGGAGAGAAAGGTATATCCCAGATGACTGGAGAATAAGCATACTCATGTCAGTGTATGAGAACAAAGGGGGACATCCACAACTGTGGGCAGTACAGAGACATCAAACTCCTGTCACATTGCGTGAAAGTTCTGGAGAGGGTGTTTGATAAATGGATACACAGAATAATAGAATGTAGGACTGTAAGGTGAGAGATGAGCAGTTTTGAATCAGATGAGGACACACCACAACAGACCCGAAGTTTGCAGTGAGACAGATAGTTAAGAAGAAGCTAGAGATGAGAAACAAATCCAACTGGGCATTCCTAGATTTGAATAAAGTATATGGCAAGGTCCCAAGAAAGCTGATCTGGGCAGTACTTCAGTGATATGAAGGCCCAGAAACATTGGTAGAATTAGTGCAAGCTATGTACAAGGACCCAGTACCTCAAGTACGAACAGTGTTCAGTATGACAGGGGGGCTCCCAGTGGGAGTGGGTATGCACCAAGGTTCAGCTGTGAACCCACTACTATTCATATTAGTGATGGACTACATTAGCAAACAGATTGGCAGGGACAGCTCAACAAAGTTTCTTTGTGCAGATGATGTGGCATTACAGGCAGACTGTGTGCAAGAACTTTAGCAAAGGATAGGGGAATGGAATATAAAACTGAAGGCACATGGGATGAAACTAAGTATAGATGACAGTGGTAATGACAGCAAATCAGAAGAAGCTGAGAACTGAGATAGAAGGGAAGATAGTGGAACAGGCTAATAGCTTCAAGTATCTGGTAGGGGTGGTTGAAGAAAAGGGAAGTCTGAATGAAGAAGTCAAAGCTAGAATCAAAGGGGCTGCAGCCAACTGGCATTGAGTCTCAGGTGTAGTCTATTACAGAAGAATACCAAAGGAGCTGAAAAGTAAGGTGTACAAGACAATAGTGCAACCAGCACTACTGTATGGTACAGAAACCTGGGCAGTAAAGGAAGAGCAGATGAGGAAGCTAGAGGTAGTGGAAATGAAGTGACTGAGAAGGGTGGTAGGATGCATACAGTGGGACACGTAGAAATGAGGACATAAGAGAAGAAGCCAAAGTAGCTCCAATAGCAGAAAAGATCAAAGAGAACAGATTATGGTGGTTCAGACACATGTGCAGTAAAGCAGAAGACAATCTGATGAAGAAGATTTGAGACAGACAGGAAGAAGGCAAGAGGAAATGAGCATGTACAGAAAAAAGGTGGATGGATTGGGTGAGAGAAGATCTGCAACAGTCAGGCATGAGTGTTGAAGAAGACATAGTGTAGCATTCACTCAAGAGAGATGGTGACGCTTAACATGATACCCCAACCCCATGTATAAAATGGGAAAAGGGGGCTGATGATGATGCTGTTGATTCAGTACTGGAGCCATATTGGTTCTAATAATGCATCTGAAAATTTCCATGTAGTTTTCAAAGTACACTAGACCAATATGCTGACGATTCCACTATAATCTCCTCTTCTAGCAATTTCTCTAATCTCCTTAGGATTGCACAAAATGCCTTTTCATCTATAGAAACTTAGCTAAATGAAGTACAACTGTTACTGAACCCAAAAAAACCTAAGCTGTTACTATTCTCAACAAAACCGCAAAACTTTGGACTTAAAATTTACTCACAAAACAATACAGAAATTGAACTAGTGAAGACAGCAAAATTATTAGGCATAACTATTGATGAAAAACACACCTTTGAGCAACATATCTCAATACAATAAAAAAAAATCCCACTTCAAGCTTAGCAGACTTTGCAATGATAAACTTTATTTGGATAAGGCAACCAAAATAAAACCCGCAAACACTCTACTTATCCCTTCCCTCCTCTATGGAAGTTCCATTTTCACCAACCTTCATGCATCTCTCACTATTAAACTGCAATCATGTTACTATAAAATAGTAAAATTTGCCTCTGGGATGCTAAACCGCACACACCATTGCCAGGCCATTTTGGAACTGAATTGGTTTGAATTCTCCCATTATCTATATTATACCCAACTAACTCTTGTCCACAAACTGATATATAAACCCAACAACTGCCCTGCACTTCATTCTATCCTACAATCATATATCCCAACCCAGAATCTTCCGCCTACTAACAAACAGCTTTTGAGTATAATCAAACCCAGTAAAAGAGGTAGGCAAAGCCTATATTCCTATACCATTGCCAGATTATGTAATGCCCTTCCTTCCTCTATCACTCAACTAGACTCATTAAGAACTTTCAGATCTGCACTAAAATGCTACTACCTCAATAATCATATGTTCTTGTGTGCAAAAGTCTAAGCCACCATAAACAAATAAAATTTAATTAACCACTCTTTTTCCTTTCCTCCATTAAGTAACTCCTTTCAACCTCAGTAAGAACTTTCTCTTTATCAGCTAACATATTCTAATCACTATTTCTTTTCCTAGGCGATGTCTAGAACCTCTGAAGTATTTAAAGAACTATTTACCTTTAAGCAAACTAAAATCTTTATTTAAAGGCTTCTTATTCTTAAAGTACTGTATGTTATATATTAATAGCAAATATTTTTTAGAAAGCCTATGTTCATTATCTGTTTCATCTTTAAAGTACTCTCTATTAAAATGTGGGTTCGTATTACATGAGCGAATGCTAGAAATAGCAAAAGCTCATTTGTCGAACCCAAATGTACGAAACCACGGAATATCGAAGGAACGGATCAGCAAATTTTTTCCCAGGGAAAAAAATTTGCTGGGCCATTCTATGGACTTTGCTGTTTTCCTCACTGTGGTACAATCTTGGAGTTGGTATATTTAAGGTGGAGGGGGTGTGGCGGGGGGTGTGGCAGGCAAAGCCCCCCCCCCCACTTTATATTGCCTGTACATTTTTTTTTGGATCAGCAAATTTTTTCCCTGGGAAAAATTAGTTGCTCTGTTCCTTCAAAATTTTGTAGTTTCGTGCATTTGGGTTTGATAATAGATCATTCGCTATGTCTAGCATTCGATCATATAATATGAACCCTTAAAATTTATTTGTGGAACCTTTCTCCCGGGCCTCCACTGAAAATGGGTTTCTGTCCCAGTGGACTTTCTTGCTCAACAAATGTCAGTAAATAATAAACAAATGTATGAATTAATGCTCTCGTTTTCTGTAAAGGCAGATTGTGACGTTTTTTTATAAAAAAATGACAAAATTACAATGCATATAATACTGAATAATTCTGTGTGTTAGCAGCACTGTCCATAAGCTGACTTCTACGGCCAAAAATAAATAAATGAATACGGCTTGTACTCTGACACTTTTATTTTTTTTATAACCCGCAAGGAATTCTATTTTCTTGTGCACCCTAACCGTACCTACTACGAAGTCCTCCGAATAAAGCTGTGACTTTCTGACTTCTAGGATTTTGTGATTCCTCACTTCTCTGCACATATTTACTGATTCAAGCACAAAAGAAAACTACGAAGGTGATGGTTATGTTAGGACATCTCCCTGTTGCTTACCTTTAATAAACAGACATCAGAGAAGCAAAGTATGCAGCTACCCTTATACATCAATTCTCCATATTTTTCAATGCCTCAATGAGAAACATGAAAGCTCACCAATTCCATTCTACCTTCTTTTGTGCACAGCTAAGAACACAACTTTTAGGCACTTAAAACACACACCGTTTTGCCATTTTGCAAGTATTGTTCAGATGCTACCAGTTGCAAAAAAAGCAAATCTGTAGTGTTTTATTTAAAGTACATAAACAAAAAAATGTATCAGCTTCATTCAAGGACTGTAAGCATCAAAATGAGGAGCATTAACTAACTTACAAGAGTGGTATTAACCTTGCTCTTAGTAAAGCTGGGCAATGAACAGTGCATAAGTCACACGGAATTTTTGCTTCTCTCTTAGTATGGCATTAATAAAACATTATCCATGTCTGGATGAACAACATTTTAGCAGTTTCTAAGTAAGTAACAACTCAAATTTTTGCTTTGCATGTTAGCCACTCTGCTTTGCTAACATTACCTTGCTGTTACTGTCACAGATATGAGCTGTCTTGAATTTGGAAAAACCATGTACCCATGAATTACCACATAGGTGGCAGTACTAAACACTGAAAGTGTGATGAGAGACTTAGGGACACAGGTGGACAGTGGTCTCACCTTCGATAAACACATCGCCACAACAGTCAGGAAATCCTTCTATGTGGCACACCTCATCACTAAGGACTTTTCATCCAGAAAAAAGGAGGTCATTGTCCCACTGTACTCATCCCTCATTAGACCCATTATAGAGTATAATGCCCCGTTTGGTATGTGCCTCACAAGACATCTGCAACAGCTGGAAAGGCCGCAGAAATACCTCACTAAAAGAATCACAGGCTTAAAGCAGATGCCCTATGCTGACCATCTAAAAAAACTCCAGCTATACTCTGTGGCATATCGTCTACTCAGAGGCAATCTCTGCTTAACATACAAGGCCATGTCAGACCCTGAGCTACTGGACATGCTCCACTTAAAGGAATCCCAATCCCTTAGAGCCACATGCTCCAGGGATCTTTACCTTGTCATCACAATGAACAAAACATGCTGGAGGGATAGGTTCCTGACTCAGAGAATCCCCATACTCTGGAATAGACTGCCCATACATGTTAAGCAGAGCACCTCCTTGGCCATCTTCAAAAGGAGCCTTGACAATTGGATGGGAGATAGGAAATTCACCCTGGGGATCATGTCAGTCATCCTGCTAGACAGGGGTCCAGGGAAGTAAATATTGTGGGAAGAAATATCCAGGGAATTGTTATGGCTAGGCTTGTATAGGACTTAGGGCTGATAGCCTACTACCAACCTATGAACCTATGAACCTATGAAAGACTACTTTGCTGATGTATTATCTGACTAACACTGGATAGAGAATTGTTTATGTTAAATAATAAATAAATAAATTTTTCTACATAATATGTATGTGATAACTATTAGAAGATTGTTGACTGGGTTAGTCCCGTTAGGCTCATGGCCTCTTTTCAGGGGAGATCTGAGGTAATATTTATACTCGGTGAAATTTAGTCATGGCATTGGAGAACCTCTGATACTTTTTTAATAGGTGCCATGGGATCTTTTGCATGTCTCTGAGTTACTACCACCTCAAGCAGATAGAACTTCAGTTTGTCATCTCATCTGAAGGACAGCACACTCAGAATGCATCACCTCTCTCTGATGTTGCACTGCAATGTTAGCAATTTGAAAAATTAATCCAATCACCTGGAGTAGGAATAGAACCTTGGCCTTCTGATCTTCCACACCATAAGTGAGTGTGCTACCTTCTGAGTCACTGACACTGACTGACTATTTGTATTTGCAGATAGGTAAGGTGAATTTCCCTATTTTTACATGATTACAGATGTCATAGGATCATAGGATCATAGGAGATTACTAGGCTATCGACCCAGAGGTCATTTCAAGCCTAGCCGTTTCATCACAATATAATACCATAGAAATGTTAATTAATACCCAAGATTGCATTTAGTAATGACTGCCCATGTCCATAATGATTGTGGGCACTATTCCTGGTAAGAATTTATAGTGCCCCATCTACTCGTCCATGTTCTTTTTGAACAGTGTCATAGAGATGCTCTGTTTCACATGAATAGGTAGTGTATTCCAAAGATATGGCAGTCGCTGGGAGATAAATCTGTTCCTCCAGTATGTTCTATTTAAGTTGCATGTCATATTTAAGTCCCAGAAATTAGTGGCCCTAGTCCAGTTTGATTTATGGATATGCAACAAGTTCATTAGGTTTGGGTCTGAGATTGCTCTGTAAGCCAGGCATAAGTCTCCCATAAGAAGTCTATATGATAGAGAGTAAAGTGACACTGACTTTCATTGATCTGTGTATGGCACATGCTGGAATCCCTTGATCTTTTTGTTAGAAACCTCTGAGGTCTCTCCAATAGTTGCTAGTGCTTTGTACGGTACATGCCGAATGGAGCATTATAAATCATGGGCCAGATTAGTGCCAAGTATAGAAGGGTTATAACCTCTTTTTCTCTCAAGGTGATGACTTTACTAATTAAGTATGCTATGTAGAAAGCCTTTCTTACTACAGTAGACACATGTTGGTTTAAGTCAAGGTCATGGTCAACTTGTGAACCCAAGTCCCTTATCACTTCGTGGGTACTTATGGTATTGTTGTTGATTTGACAGTGTTAATGGACATTGTTTGTACCAAAGGGAATGATGGTGCATTTCTTTGCATTCAGTTTGAGGCAGTGACTAAGACACCAGTGGCTGGTCTATGTAAGACCCTCCTGGAGTATACTGACATCATTTGGGATTCAAAAATTGCACCCAGTTTTTAGACATCTGCAAACTTGGTTAGCCACAACCCCTTAGCTTTGATCTGCACTTCTGAGAAGTATATACCAAACAGTAGTGGGCCCAGCACAGACCAATTTGGCACCCCGCTGGCAACAGGTCTGCTGGTTGATTTGGAGTCATCCACTTTGATAGTGTGTGTCTGGTTTGTGGGCCCATTAGTGACTCATCTTACAACAAAGAGGCTTACATTCAGTTTGTTAGGCTTATCGGTAATGCCTGAATGTGGGATTGCATCAAAAACCTTTGCCAGTTGACGTATGTGGTCTGCACAGATTTTCCTTCATCAGTGGCCCTGGTTACATTTTCAAAAAAATCGTCAAGATTTCAAAGGCAGGATCTGCCTTGATGAAGCTGAATTGGGTAGGATCCACGTTTTGGAAGACACCTATGTCTTTATTTATGAGATCCATAATGATATGTTCCATGGCCTTACAGATGAGGCTGGTTGGGCTTATTGGTCTCTAATTCACTGGGTCTGTTTGTAGGCCACATTTGTAGAGGGGAATAACTGCTGTTGTTCTCCATTCCACAGGAACGAAGCCTGTGGTTAGAATATGATTGAAAAGGATACATAATGGTGATGCTAGTTCATGTTTTAGCCTGTTTAGATGACAGCCTGGGATGCTGTCTGGTCCCATAGACATTGAATTTTTTGCCTTGGACAAGGCTTTGATGACCTGTTTTTCAGATATGTAGGGGGGGGGTTGGGGCAAGGTTTATGATAGATTTGGAGGGGATGGGGGTGAAATTATCACCAAACCTATCTCCTCTAGCAGGTTTGCTATCTCTGTGGAGTCAGTGTGTGTAATACTGTAGGTCAGTAGTTCTACACATGCTTGAGAACTACCGTTTAGGTTACATACATAGCTGTAATAGGCCTTATGTCTATCCTTGGCTGTGCAAGCTAAGTTTTTCTCAAAGAAGCCCTTAGAGGATTTGACAAGTTGTCTTATTTGCCTGTTGAGGCTGAGGAGGGTGCTTTGCCGTTGTTGGGGTCTCGCCTTTGTTTTCATGGACAGCAACATTTTGCATTTATTGTAAAGTTTGTTGATGGTGGATGTCCACCATGGCAGCTTGTTTTTACTTGGGGCTCTGGCTTTGATTCTTTCTGGTACAGCTGAGTCTATACATTTATAAAAGTGATTATACAGGACTTTAGTGTAAGCTTTTGTGTAGTTACCACTTCCAGCTGGGGGTGGGGCCTGGAATGCATTTATACCTTCTCCTAGGAGGATATGGGGGTGGGGCCTGGAATGCATTTATACCTTCACCTAGGAGGATGTAGTGAGTTCTGGTGTTAGTGTCAGCTCGAAGGTGACTGATTTGTGGTCAGATTTAATTAATGAGGGTCCGACAGTTGCAGTAGTGCATCCATTTGAGATGTTAGTGATGACCAGATCTAGTATGTTTGTTCCTTTTGTCAGGATATGAACAATTTGTTCCAGGGCATTTGAGTTAACAAAGTCAAGGAACTTTTGCACTAGTGGGTTAGGGCTAACGTAGGTTTCCCAATTGATGATGGGATAATTGAAATCCCAATAGCCAGAGTGTTTGGTAACATTTGGATTGCCTCCAGTTTGGTTAAGTAGGCTTCATGCGTGTCATGACCCATGGAGAGGGATCTATAACTGGCTATGATTTGAATAGGGGTCTTACCCATTGTAACCTGAAGTTGGAGTAACTCCATAGAGTTGTCCAGTCTAACTAGACAGGAGGTGAATTTCTCTCTAATATAGATAGAAACACTGCCTCCTTTGGTTCTCACATGTTCGTTTTGTGGTCTGAAGGTGTGGAAAGAATTGTAGGCTTGCAAGGCCAGGGCACTGTTTGAGACCTTGAGCCAGTTTTCTGTGACTGCACAGGCATTTACATCTTCCAGTGATAGAAGTGCTTCCAGGGTGTGAAGTTTTTGGTTTAAGCTCCTAGCATTTAGCAACATGACCCTTATTTTATTATGATTGGCAAATTTCATGTTGGCAAGTTTGTTTTTGAGACCTTGCCTAAAAAAGGCACTATGGGGGATGCAAGAGCCATTGACAGGAGCTGAAAGCCTAGAGGTGCCAGGTACAAACCATCTCTGGCAAATCAGCGAGGTTCATTGATCATGGCTTCCCAGGCTGACAGGAACTGGATCCTTTTTAATGACACCAACAACTTAGCCAATTATTGAAATTAATAATTTTTGTTAATACTGTGGCATCATTCTAGGTGAGGGTAGTATGCTGCTCAAGGCTAGGGATATACTTGCCTGGGACACATACCCAGAGAGCTCAATCATGTCTCTTCATATAGTTCAGTGAGGTACATCGTAGGTCATTCTCTCCAACATGAACTATGGTAGAGTCATAATGGTACTTGTTGCTGAAAGACCTGAGTGCAAGCATGTTCTGACCAATCCTGGCACTGGACAGGCAGCTGATTGTGACTTTCTACTTGTCCAACTTGGTGAGTGGGGGATCCATGTGTCTCACTATTGAGTCTCCAATGACTAGAACATTTGGTTTTTGAGTGTTATGCCCTACTGGCTTGATAGGTGAGACAGTTGTATTGTTATGTGTCACCATGGGGGCTGTGGAAACTGGGTTTGTTGTAGCAGTCTTGTGTTTTGGAGGTCTCCGGTGTCTCAGTAGGTTTGTTGATAGAACCTTCACGTATGTTGATTTTTGTGTTGGATCATACTATGTGCATGAGTAGTGATATTATGTACATGTGTAGTGATGGGTGGGTTGACAACCTCTTCAGTATTACTGTTTTGAGTGCAAGACAGCATGGATTCAAAATTCTTGGTATAGATACATCTCTCACACCCTGTACTAGAGTGAGTTATTAGTAGAGAGTTGTTACTGTACATGAGGCAATTGCTACACTCCTCAAGAGACTCAAGTCAACAAAGTTGGCAGGAGAAACAAAGGTGGTCCAACTGTCTATAATGCTAGGTTGAAGACTGTTGTCATGGGGTCTTTTCAGGATTGATCAAGAAAGAGCTTAGTGGAGGGATATGTCTGCCTGTTTTTTTTTTTTTGTAATTTAATAGGTTTCAGCTCACTAGCAGTATTTATTTGACTGGGAAAGTACTAAAGATGAGGGCTACACTAATGTGCTACAACTGTAATTAAGGGAAAAACTGTTGAATTAATCTGCCCTGCTATGGTGCACAACTACAAGACAGTGTGCAATGTTGTGCAATGTGCAAACAAGCAGAAACCTGCTCAAATGCAGGACTTAAATATCAGAAGCTAAAACCTTGAAAAAAATGTTAATGGTTCAAAAGGACCAATAAGGATGCTTATTCCAAGCCGTAGACCAACTACCCTTCACTAGACAGGTTCCAATCAGCAAGATACTCTCACTAGAGTGCAGAAAGGCCTCTATTCATCTGGCATCTCCACTCAGAGTTGTGGCTGGTAGCCCATCTCAGTTCAACTCGGTACAAACAAGCAGAAACCTACTCAAATGCAGGGCTTTAATACCAGAAGTTAAACACTTGAAAAATGTTTTAAAAAGGTTCAAAAGTACCAATGAGGATGCTTATTAGAAGCCCTAGACCAACTACCCTTCACCAGACAGGTTCCAGTCAGCACAATATTCCCACTAGAGTGGAGAAAGGCCCCTTCCAATTCAAGATGGCCTGGAAAACATGCTCAGAAGAAACAGACCCAGATCCAGCAAACCTGTATCTGGACTATGCTACAGCTACTAACTACTCTAGTTTCTGTGGGAACCACTAGAAAATGTTTAACACAGCAGAACAATAGCAGTGATACACTAAAAAAAACATTTAAAACAGCAGAAAATCAGCAAGGAGACCTTAAAGAATGTTTTAAACAACTAAAAAATCAGTTACTATGACACTGCTTAGTGGGAAAACCAGAACAAGCAGAACAGATTGCTTGCAATGGTGAAAAATACCAGCAAATACCTGAACAGTGAAAGTAGCAAAAAGAGCTTAGTAAACAGTAAAAGTAGCAATAACATTTGATTTAACAGGCACAGTAAGGTAGAAGATCAGAAGCCTCTAGTTGTCTGGTATCTCAGCTCAAAGTTCTGGCGGTAGCCCACCTCAATTCAACTCTGTATAAACAAACAGAAACCTGCTCAAATGTATGGTTTAAATACAGAAAGCTAAAAACTTTTAAAAAAGGTACAAAAGGACCAATATATAATTTTATATAATTATATATTTATTATTATTTTGTGTGTATGTGTGTGTGTGTGTGTGTGTGTGTGTGTGTGTGTGTGTGTGTGTGTGTGAGTGTGTGTGTCTATACAGAGGTCTAAAATACCAACAAAAATACTAAACAACTGGAAAACTAAAAAAAAAAGGCAAAACTATGGCTAAAAAGAACCCACAGACACTTTATCTTAGCACTTTTGTTCTCTTTAATGTTTCAGCATGAACTTCATCAGGAAAGTTTGTACAACACACACACACTCCTTAAAAAGACATTCAAATAATCATGTGATAAAGACAACCAATGCAAACAGTCTAAAAGTGGGCATTGCCACAAAATCATAATACTATTGGTTACTAGTCATTCATGCTCTACAGTGCATGCAGTTAAGTTTGGTTGAGCAGTATTGCTTGTTAGCAATTGATTTATGACTAAAATACCATACAAAATCTCATCTTCAAATCCTTTGTCTTAGTAAAAAACACTTGATATTGATTGATTCATTTAAACCAGGCAGTTTATCATCATTCAGCCTGACCTGCCAGAGTGTGTCTTTACAGTCTATAGGGTCTTGATGTCATCACTGAAATCCTCAACAAAAATAGAATCTAAAACAAAAAAGAAAATTTCTTGAAATCTTTACATGTAACAGTGTGCTTAGCCAACACATTTCTAAAATCCTTCTTCTTGATGGCTAACAAGTGTTTGTAGATTCTTCTCTTTAAATGCCTAATAGTTTTGCCTATGTAAAAACAACAACATGATTCACAAATAGCTGTATACACCACACGGTTGGATGAACAATCATATCTCCCTCTAGCCCATATAATCATGTCCAAATGTTTGAAATGGATGAAAGAAGAGTTAACAATGTGACGACATTGCTTACAGTGTCCACATTTGAAAGTCCCTAGGGGTAATGATGATCTTTTCTTTACTTCTAACTTCTCATTCCTCTCACATAATGTTTTAATGTTGACAGTTTTCTTCAAAGAAAACATAGGTCTATCACCTATTTCTTTCGCTAAATCATTGTTGCCAAAGATAACTTTCCAATTTTGTTGTATGTACTGTTTAACTGCCCACATTTCTTGACGTATGGGCAAAGGGAAAGACAAAAAAATTTAAATTTGTTCCACTTGCATCCAGAAAGTGTGATTCTCTAGTTGGTGTGTGAAAATCACCATAACACAATATTGGACGTGCCACACCAAATCTTAACTTCTCTACCTCAAGTTCTATTCATGCTAACCAATCTTCACTGTAACCTCTTTCTACGAATAACTTTTTGAGTAAAGTCACTTCTTCAGCAATTACTCCATTATCTGAAGTCAAACTACTCAAGCGAATGAATTTACCTCTTGACCACATTCATGTGGTGTGGATGGAGACTGTCATGATGCAAATATTGATTTGTAAAACTTTCTTTTCTGAAAATTTTACTGACAAAATGACCAGTCTGGACATCAAATGACAACTGAATGTCTAAGTAATTCAGACACTCTCCAAACTCTCCTACAGTAAATCTTAGAAAAGAAGTGGTGTTATTCAAATAGTTTACAAAACTCCAGAATTCTTCTCTGCTTCCTTTCCACAAAAAATCAAATAATTGATGAATCTTCTATAAAACAGAATCTTACCAGATAGTTTGTGTTTTTCCAAGAATTTTTATTCTCAAGTGGACAATGTTGGCAAAAGCTGGGGCAACCCTGGACCCCATTGCCACACCTGTTTTTTGCTTGAAATATTTCTTGTCAAAGGAGAAAAAAATTGTCTAACACCAGCTCCATTAATTCACATATGGTATTGACTTTGTCACCATCAAGACTGGAGTTGTTGACTAAATATTCCCTAAAAAAATCAATGCAAGTTTCCTGGCTGTTGACTGTATACAAAGATGTGACATCTAGAGAGGCAAAATAGAATTCCTCATTGACCTGCATATGGGTCTACTTCCATTCGCCAAAAAGTACACCTCTCTGAATCTCAAAAAGCTGAACTCACTTAAGCAAAAGTGCAGTTTAATGAAAATTCACTTTCACAAAACACAAATAAGCGAAATTAAAAAACAAAAGTAAAAACACTAAAAACAAACTTTTGCAGGAGGGCAAGCCCCCTGTACCCCCATGTGGGAAGCTGTACTCCACACACCCCCACTAATTATATATACTAACTCTGAGATTGCACTACAGTGGGGAAAAGGGCACATTTCCTTATTCTTACTGTACCACGACCTATATCAAAAAGTCCCAACTGCTCTAAACCTTACACTTCCATTAAAACACTAAAATAGAAGTAAAAAACACTACAGCTTTACTTCCACAGGATCCTGGATTGGCCAACAGGTATTCACATATTTGTATTTCACGAAAGAGCATTTTCGTTAAACTGCACTTTTGCTTAAGTAAGTTTGGCTTTTGCAGATTCGAAGAGGTATACTTTCTGTGAATAAAATATATATCAGTCTATTTCTAAATTTCAAACTTTCACAACTTTGAATTTCTTATGGTCGGTGTGATGCCCCTGCAATGTCCCAGTAATCAAGGATAATCAAGGAGCCTCAATCCTCACCACTAGCACCAGTGAGGGACGTGCACATTGGGAGGATGACAAGTACACACACAGTAAAGTAGAATTTCCCTTAAGAGCACACAGAGATCACAGTCAGTCTGGGGCTGGTTTCTCTCTCTTTATTCAGACCCCAAAAGACTCCCCACTGGCGCAGCTATAGAGTTAAGATCTTAGCCAAGTGGTCAAGCCAAAACCTTCAGCACCCTCTCTGTCCAACCAGTGCTTCGTGTCCCTGTCCAAGTAGCTGACACATACACACACACACACACACACACACACACACACACACACACAGACACACACACACTGGCACAGTTTCACTGGCTATGCCCCCTTCTGCCCAGACTATAAGGTAGTACCAGCAGCCACCAGCCACTCTTATCAGCTACTATAAGACCCTTCCCAAAGGGTGACCAGTTCTACTGTGTAATGTTATTATCCAAATGGTAAGTGTGTCCAAGGCCAGGACTAGTTAAGAGTGGCCTGTACGGTGTCACCAAATACATATGCAAGTACTCCAAGAGCTTAAATATCTCTAAACAAACCAGCCATAATTAAATGTTTTAAATATATTTAATAATAAGCAATAAAAGGACAAGACAATATTCAGTCACTCAGCACAGTGACTACAGAGTTCAGAAACACAGGAAATATTTTAAAACAACATTGCAGGACAGTTTCACATAAATACAGAAAACATCTAAACTAATCTTACTAGATTCCTATCTATCTCTAAAAGAGATTACTGTAATCTAGCACTTACTAGTAGCAAGTGCTGAAGCTGGATGTTTTCAGGTCCAAAGACAAATACAAAATGCACAGACTCACTCTCTCAGATAGTTCTTATTACTATCAAACATTTCTACTGGGTTATCTCAGATTACATCATTCCTTGTCACCTCTGCCTTCAGTTCCCAGGCTAACAGAACCTCTGTGTCAAAAATACTTATCTTTCAGAAGTTTGCCTGGAACTAGATTTCTTAAAACAGTTAAAATGCATTTACCTTTGAAACCTGTAATTATTTCTGTTTCCAGACAATAGAAAACATTTCTAGATAAACACCATCATAAATAATTCACTTATTTCTTAGAGTTTGCAAGTTAACTCTATTCTTTTCCAGTAGGGTGCACTGTGGTTACATTCTTGAAGCTCAGTACAGAATATACAGTTCATCACACACTTCTGCACCAGTAGTTTAATATACACATAACATATATTTTTCTTACATTTGTAAGACAAGCATACCGATCATGTAATTGTTCACAAATGACATAGAATTATTTACAACATTTCAGCTAGCTGGGCTGGCAGCCTTCACAATCCCCGCCCCCAAAACTCGAGCTAGTTTTTCAAGTGATCTTGAGAAATGTTGCTTGAGAGGGCTGAGCCTATCTGGGGATACCTTACGTTATTCCCTGTCTTGAGACCCCATCTGAGTTGGCATTGCTAACCCCCACTGTGATGCTGCACTGTCATGTCATATGCTTGCACCTCTAGGCTCCACCTTAGTAACTTGGCATTTTGCTGGCTGGCTCAATGTAGCCATGTTAAGGGATTGTGGTCTGTAACTACAGTGAATTTTCATCCATACAGATAAGGCTGAAGTTTCTGCAGTGCCCACACCATGACTAGACATTCATTGTCTACAGCTGCATAGCATTCCTCCCTGGATTGGAGCCTATGACTGAGATAAACCACTGGGTGCTCTTCTTCCTCTGAAGAAATCTGGCTAAGTACAGCCCCCACCCCGTGGTTTGAAGCATCCACCTGCACAACAAATTATTTGTTGTAATCTTGACTGGCTAATACAGGTGGTCCTCCCAAAGCTCTTTTACGCTTCTGGAATGCCTACTCACATGCTGGGGTCCACACTAGTTTATCTAGCCTGTTTCTTTCTTGTCAGGTCTGTGAGGAGAGCAGTTATGGTACTATAACTGGGGAAAACCTTTCTGTAGTACCCTGCTGTCCCTAAAAATGCCCTCACCTGCTTTTTGGTAACAGGTGCAGGCCATGCCTGAATGGCTTCCACTTTGGCCAATTCTATCCTGATATTACCACTCCCCACTCTATGTCCCAGGTAGGAGACCTATGTCATACCCACCTGACATCTGCTGGGCTTAATGGTCAACTCTGCCCTCTGTAGTCTGCCCAGCACCTCCCTGACATGCTGAAGGTGCTCTTTCCAAGAATGGCTCTAGATGACAATATAATCTAGGTAAGCAAGGGCAAAATCATCTGCTCCTGCTAGGATATGATCTACCAGCCTCTAGAAAGTTGCTGGGGCATTCTTCATCCCAAAGGGCATCTTTGTGAAATCATACAAGCCAAAAGGAGTCAAAAAGACTGATCTCTCCCTAGCACTTGGAGTCAAGATCACCTGCCAGCAACCCTCTGTAAGATCAGTGGTGGTAAGATAATTAGCCCCACACAGCTGCTCTAGGGCTTCATCTGTCCTAGGCATGGGGTAAGCATCTGACTTTGTGTGACTATTTAATTTCCTGTAGTCCACACAGAACCTGGTGCTGCCATCCTTATTTGGTACCAGCATCACTTGGGAGGCACAGGAACTGCTGGACCCCTGGATTATCCCTAGTTCCAAAATTTCCTGTATCTCATCCCTCAAAGTCTGTTTGACTCTCTCAGGCACCCTGTAAAGGGCATGCTTAATAGGCCTTTGCGGTCCTGTATCCACATGGTGCTGCACCAGGTGGGTGCACCCTGGTTTTCCAGTGAACATGTCCCCAAACTCCTGTAACACTGCTCGAATTTCTCAAACCTGGATAGGAGATAGCTGCTGGGACATTGCTACCCATTCCACTGAGGTGTCATTCCGAGCCTCACTGAAGACATCAGTCACCAGATCCCCCTCAGACTTCTCCTGCAATCCACTGAAAATACTCAGCACAAGGGCCTCCCTATCATGGTAAGGTTTTATCATGTTAACATGGTACAATTTGTGCCCCTGCCTCCTGCCTAGAAGTTCTGCCATGTAGTTAACATCACTGACATTCCTTACCACCTTGTAGGGTCCCTCCCAGGGTGCCTGCAGTTTGTTGTGTCTGACAGGAATGAGAAGCATTACATGCTGCCCTACAGCATACTCTCTAGCTTGAGCATTCCTGTCATACCAGACCTGTTTCTGCTGTTGGGCTTCTGCCAGGTTCTCTTGGGCCAGGACCATGAGTTTCCTGAACCTTGTCTTGAGGTTTGGATGTATGCCACAACAAACTCCTTGTGGGATTCACACTCACCCTCCCACTCATCTCAAATTAAATCTACAGGTCCCCTTACCCTATGCCCTCACAAAAACATAAAGGGTGAAAAACCTGTGTGTTCCTGAGGAACCTCTCCGTAAGAAAACAACAGATAGGAAAAATATTTGTTCTACTCCCTCTTAAACTGGTCTGCAAATGCCTGTAGCATCATCTTGAGTGTTGAGTTTAACCTCTCAACAAGACCATTAGTCTGAGGATGGTATGGGGTGGTATTTAGATGCTCCTCTCCACAGTACTTCCACAGACAAGGCAGCAGGTCTGACATGAAATTGGCACCTCTGTCAGTATTTTTCTGGGAAACCTACCCTGCTGAAAATCTATAACAAAGCATTTGCCACCTGTTCTGTCTCAATGGTGGACAGAACCACTGCCTCAGGGTATCCAGTAGCATAATGGATATACTGTGTCCCTGTGGAACTTGGTGTACTCAGAGGTCCCACAATATCCATAGCTACCCTCTGAAATGGCTCCTCAGTCACAGGCAAAGGCATCAAAGCAGCGTTCACCTTGTCTCCTGCCTTGCCTACCTTTTGACACTGCTGACAGGTCCTGCAGCACCCTGTTATATCTCTGGAAATCCCAGGCCAATAAAATGTCTGCATAATACATCTCTTTGTATGTTTTATTTCCATATGACCTGCAAAGGGAATATCGTGGGCTATGACTAGAAGTGCCAGATGGTAGGCTCTGGGCACTACCAACTGTTGTATTCTCTCACACTCTAGCCCTCCCTCAGGGGTCACTCTCTGTACAGTAACCTTTGTCTTAGTATGCAGAATCCCCATTCCCTTGAGAATCAGGTGCCTCACTAGCTACCTCTCTCAGGCCTTGTAGTGTAGGGTCTGAGAGCTGAGCCTGTCTCAACTCTCTCTTTGTAACCCTTCCCAGCTCCCGTTCCACAGGAAGTCTGTTATCCTCTGATAGCAGTGCCTCACTGTCAGCCTGGGTACTACTACTCACCTCTGCCCTTACAGTCACTCTGTCCAAGAGAAAATCAGTACCCACAACTAGCTGGGGCTCACCTTCAGTCTCACTGCTACAGGGTAGCTCCCTTCCTGAAGTAACCACCTCACCAGTCCTAGCTGCAAGTGTGTGGTCTGTCTGGGTCTCCCCCAGGCTACCAGAATGACATGCTTGTCTCCAAGCCTGACTGCTTGTAACTGCATGAACCCATGGTACTGCATTATCAAAATCATTCCCGATCAGGACATCTGCAGGGTGCTAGTTTGGTACCCCTGTTATCTCAAGACAACCTACTGTTGGAATTTTGTCATTCCCACTTACTGGCTCTCCCATCTTTTGTTCCCCACCTTGCCTCTGTGGACATCTATATGTTACATGGCCCCACTGGTTTAATTTAAAACATTCAGCCCTAGGTTCAGGATGTGTACCTGGACTAGTGGCTTCCCCTGCTACTGGCAGATTTTGTTGGGGCAGTCCAGGCTGCCAACCATTGGGTTTCCTTAGACCTATGAGCAGCACTGGGTGTCCCTTTCTTGTGCAGTGATGCCCTGCTTGCTAGGTATAGGTCTCCCTTCTTCCCCAACTCATCTACAGTAAGGCATTGTCTATCAGCTAATGAGATCCTCATGTCCTCAGGCAAAGTGCTAAGGGCTTGTTCCCTCAGCAAAAGGTCTGCCAGCCCTTCAAAAGTGGTGACCTGACATCCACTCACCCACCTATGAAAATAAGTGCTTAGTTCAGCAACATATTCACACACACTTTCATCTGTCTTGCATCTATGCTCATGGAAATTTTTCCTATAAGCTTCAGGTGTTATCTTAAAAAATTCTAGCAAACAATTCTTTACAACATTATAATTTAAACAATCAGTATCAGATAGCTTGGAAAGAACAGTTACAGCTTTACCATGGAGTAAGGAGGTCAGGAACTGTACCCAGAGCCTTGGTCAACATCATACTGTTTACATACCCTCTTAAACATATGAATGAAACTATCAAAAGTATCCACCTCTGTAAATTGTGGAAGAAATCTACTGACCTTTGTTGGTTCTGGGGTTCAGTTACTCCCTTTCTCATTACCTCCATGACTCTGGTGAAGAGTTAGCATCTCCTTTTCATGTTGCCTTTGCCTCTCCTTCTCCTCAGTGTCCAGGTGTCAGAGTTTCTCATTTTCTTCAGCCTTCAGATGTTGCAGTTTCTCATTTTCTTTAGTATCTAGACACCTCAGTCTCTGCTGCTTCTATTTCCAAACACTTGGCCTCCAACTCAAGTCGCATTAACTCCAGACAGATTTTTAAGTCCTCTGTGGAAAGGGTGAGCTGTCAATTTTCTGAGAGCTGTACATCTCCACGGCCAGTCTGATTGTCCTCCTGATTGCTATTCTCTGATGCAGCTGTGACTAAAGCTGCAATTATGTCTGCCTTAGTGAGGTTGGCATGCACTAGTCCTTTAGTCTGGCACATTTCAGCCAACTGTCTCCTTGTCAGCTTGCCATACTCCTCTGCTGACATGCTTGCCTGCTCTCCTTGACTAACTAAGCTAATAAAAAAAACTAAACAATTGTGAAATGAACTCTGAATGTTCACTGTGTGGCTGATTGAGAGTGCAAACACCTTCAGTAACCACTGTACACAAGCTGCAGGAATTCAATATCCCACCACTACAAGCCAATTAATATATGATGTGGCTATCTCACCACTTCAAACAATTAATATGTGATGTGGCTATCTCACCACTGCCAAATAATTAATATGTGATGCCCCTGCACTGGCCCAGTTATCAAGGAGCCTCAATCCTCACCACTAGCACCAGTGAGGGACATGCTGATTGGGAGGATGACAAGTACACACACAGTAAATTACAATTTCCTTTAAGAGCACACAAAGATCACAATCAGTCTGGGACTGGTTTCTCTCTCTTTATCCAGATCCCTAATAAGACTCCTCACTGGCACAGCTGTAGGGTTAAGATCTCAGTCAAGTGGTCAAGCCAAAATCTCCAGCTACTTCTCTGTCCAGCCAATGCTTTGTGTCCCTGGCCAAGTAGCTCACACACACACACACACACACACACACACACACACACACACACACACACACACACACACACACACACACACACACGCACACACGCACTCACACACACACACACGCACTCACACACACACACACACACACACACACACACACACACACACACACACACACACACACACACACACACACACACACACACACACACACACACACATACACACTTTGAAATTTGATTAATATACAAACACACAGACACTCCTGGGGAAGGCTGGCACAGGTTCACTGGCTATGCTCCCTTTTGTCCAGACTATAAGGTAGTACCACCTGCCACAATCCACTCTTATCAGTTACTATAAGGCCCTTCCCAAAAGGTGACCAATTCTACTGTGTAATGTTACTATTACGCAAATGGTGTGTCCAAGGCCTAGACTATTTAAGAGTGGCCTATACAGTGTCACCAAATAGATATTTAAGTACACTAAGAGCTTAGGTATCTCTAAACAATCATAAAACAGTTAAAACACATTTACCTTTGAAACCTGTAATTATTTCTGTATCCAGATAATAGAAAGAATTTCTAGCTGCAGACATTCTGTCTCTTAGCTGAGATAAACACCATTGTAAACAATTCACTTATTTTCTTAGTTTGCAAGTTAACTTTGTTCTTTTCCCGGAAGGTATATTGTGTTTACATTCTTGAAATTCAGTACAGAACATACAGTTCAACACACACTTCTGTGCCAGTAGTTTAATATACACATAACATATAGTTTTCTTACATTTGTAAGACAAGCATACCAATCATATTACTATTCACAAATGACATAGAATTTTTTACAAAATTCCAGCTAGTTGGGCTGGCAACCTTCACAGTCGGGACCATAATATCAAAGTTTTGAAACTTCAAACAGTTTAAATTGAGATCACTGTACAGCACTGAACAGTATATTTCCAATTTTCCTCACTGTAGTGTGATCTCTGAGTTGGAATATTTAATTAGCAGGGAATGTAGGGGGGTGTAGAGGGGCTTGACCCCCTGCAGAAACATAAAAAAAAAGATTTTTTTCTTTTTATTTATTTTTTTTATTTAAATTTCAAAGTTTCAAAACTTTGATCTTATGGTCTCGACCATAAGATTCGAAGTAGTGTTTGTGGGAGTGTTTTGTGTCTTTTCCTGGGGCAGAAAAACAGAACCTTAATCAGTATTATTACAACTGTGCTGCAGTTCAAGCCAATATTCGGCAATGGAAAAAAATCATTTATCTTTTAATGACTATATATTAAAATCGTATTTGTGAGAAATTTAAAACAGCATATGTGGTTATGTATCTTATAATTAACCTAAGTATTTCTGTGTTTCAGCCATTGCTTCACTACCACATCCAGGTGCAGAAGAAAGTTCGGATACTATAGAAAGCGAGACTGCTGGAATTGATAATAACTGACCTGTTCTGTCCAGTCAACACTTCTCTCAAATTACACTGTGAGGGTCTGGATGTGGATTAGAGCATTCTGCAAAGGATTGCAGAGAACTGCATTATATTACAAGGGAAGACAATATTTTATCTGTCAGTAGATCAATGTAAAATGAGTTTTATATAAAAATACAAAAGGTTTTGTTAAACGTGATGAGCTTTCAGTTTAGCTTTATGACAGACCTGAGATGTTGTCTTACAAGTAAAGGTAATGGAGGACAAAATTAGAGTAACACAAGTCCACACAATGCAGTTTATTTTTGGTGAAGGGTAGAGTGACTTGGTAGGTACAGATGCCAAAGCTGGATAATATTTCTCACTAACTACTGGGGCAATCTTATTTTATTGAATTCTAGATTTTGGCTTAATATTTTAGGGTGCATTGAGGAGTCAGGTAACTAGCTGACATTGCTAAGAAAATTTTCAATTGAAAATGTATATTTTTCCTAGTAGTTGAAAGTCATCACTGTGATTTTTGTAATTGTTGTTGAGATTAGGAATTAAACTAAGAATTGTTTGTTTTTGTTGTATTTTAAGTACTAAAATATAAAACAACAATAAAATAAGAACAAAAATGATAAAATGTTCTTTATGACATTCCAAAAATATCATAGCTGTAATGTTAAAATTGATAGTATATAATTAGATATATATAATTTCAATTACATATCTAGATGAATCAAGAGAAAACATAAATTTCTACATACCAGCTTTATGTGTTCAACTTGCTTTAATGTGATAGATGTGCATATTTTTACAATATGAAATCTAGCTGAGGGAAATAATTACTTGCAAATTGAATTCATTTTAAATGCTTGTATTTCTTTCTTTAGTTTTACTTTATAATATGCCATTGTATTTAAAGCTAAATTATTGATGTGTACACTAGTCTGTATGCTAGCTGTGCTGTGTAGCAGTAGGAATCTTGTGTTAGATGCCCCTAAAAATATCACAAAATTCACATTTAAACAAATACTACTGTTCCTCATGTAATCATTTCATTTATACTTCTGAAATAAAATTACTTTTCACACGCATTTTCTGAAGAAAGTGTATTGATGAAGTTGTAATTATTATTGAATTGTATCTATTTGTTTTGTTTGCCATAAGCTGGTTCCAAGAATAAGATAAGTTTAAATGTATGAACCAATAAAAACCAGTATGACCAATAGATATAAAATATGTGAATGGCTTAACATGGTGAACTTCAGCTGAAAGGAGAGCTTCACATGGGCACACCATCTCTAAATGAAAGTTGTCTGTAAAACATCATTATGAACCCTATAATTTTTTCAGTGCTGTATTTTTCCAGAAATAATATCATTTTTTCCTGTTCTATTTCATTTATGTGTACTATGTGTTTTCTTTCCAGGCTTCATGAGCTTAAATGTTAAACATTTTGTCTAATAATTTGGTATAGTGCTGTGCTGTTCATTATCAGAAGTGCATGACAGTTCTGTTCTGTTATTATAGGGAGTGCCACCTTTTCAAATACCCAAGGTGAGAATTTTTTTGTAGAAACATTGAGATTTTGCAGGGCAAAACATACCCATGGTCAGTGCAAAGGACATAGCTTAATTTTTTTGCCATAATCAAAACTTATTCTTATATCATTTCAGTTGCTTATGCTATGTCATATAACATTTAGGTGTTTCAGATACAAAATAACTGCTTTATGCAACTATTAAAGAAAACTTAAGCAATATGTTTTGTCCAAAAATGTCAGGCCATTTGCCATTTTTTAGTTTTGTCACAGGGCAAAACTGCCCAAAGAGGGACTGGTCCCTCACAAAGAGGGAGAGGTGGTAGCCCTAACTGTAAAAAAATAATTAAATACACATTTATAACCCTCACTTCAGCTTAAACATAAGAGAAAGGCATTATAAACAATGTGAATTGAAGATGTCAGTTAGTTTCACAAATCCATCGTAGTTGAAGGTTGTGAGATTTACATAAGGGAAAAGGCAATGTCTATCTAGAAGGTTCAGCAGTCCGCATTAATTTGGATGAACAAGGATGTGTTATCAAATTTAAGCTGCCAGCTTTATTACCCATTCCCAGTCACTGCTTTACATAGTAGAAATATTGCATTGTATGGAGCTATAGGATTATTTTATGGTGTCTACTTATGTAAATGAGTAGCTTTTGAGTATACCATATTCCACCAAACCCATTTTATTAAACAGGCTATTACTGAAAATGTTTGTAACTTAAAAAAAAAAAAAACTGTCTGTCTTGTCTAGTAAAGTTCATGTGCACCCCACATGACAGTGACGATTTACTGGATGCAAAAAAAAACAAACAAACAAACAAAGAAAGCTTGCCTTAAAGCAGCAATTGTAGCAAAATAATGCCTTTAAATTGAAATTTTACATTTTTTGTTGCAATTGAGTGTGGTATGTGGACCAAGACCAATATCAGGTCCGCCAAGAAGGAACACAATTGAAATGTTACAAAAAGAAGCATTGGCAAGGCAAACCAACAGCACTGAACAAGTAGGTATATTATATACTGTATTGTACTATACTGTACTCTGGATTGTGTGAATCTGCTGAGACAGGCAATATATTTGGCTGCTTTAAAAGGAAAAAAGGTGTCCTGGTTGGTTGCACTACATTTTGGGTGACTATGGGAAAACAGTTATTGATCAGTGAGTCAGATACTGTAAGAAAAAAAGAAGAGTAAGAAAGATAATTTAAAAGGAGCATGTAAGTAATCGTGCAGAGTATCATACCTTGCCCAAATTGTTATGCTATTACAACTACCATAGTCTTTGGAAGGAGTTAATAGATATGTGAAGGGCATAAACCTGCAAACAAAAAGATGTGTGAAGAGAATTATAAGGTAACCATTTAAAATCTCAGGACTCACACTGCTTAGTCCTGAGATTTTTGAGACTGACATGCTGAAAATACTAAGCCTGAAATTTCCATTTCTTGGACTATTCCTTTTTCTCCAAGGTATGATTGTCTTAGAGTTATATGCTGCGGTGGTACGGCAATAGCATTGTTACCTCACAGCAAGAGGTTCTCCCGTTCGATTCTCGGCTGGGCTTGGGAGTGCCTTCTGTGTGGAGTCTGCATGTCCTCCCCGCGGTTGGGTAGAGTTCGAAAGACATGCGTGCGTAAATGGGCATGCCTTCGTTGAAGGTTGAGCGTCGAGCTGGCACCTTGGCATTTCATAAAAATCTACTGCCAATCATTAGCGGACCAGAGTTCCACTGTGGTGACCCCTTACCGGGAAAAGCCAAAAGGCAAACAACAACATGATTGTCTTAGAGTTGGTATATATAACTCTGGGGGAATATGGGGCACTTGCCCTCCACATCAGGGGTACAGTTGGGATTTGCTCCCTGTAAAATAACAAGTTCAATATTTGTTCTTCTTTTTCTTTTTTTTGTTAGTGTCATGGGCCGAATGCAGACTGAGGTCTGTAGAATTTGGAAAAATGTAGAAGAAAAATGTCACTGATTTGGATGACGGATGTAGCTATAAAATTGTCTCTGCAAAATGTTCTGAACTGGCTTTTATTTTTATTTTTTGCTTGTTTCAGTTTGTATATTTGTTTATCTTGCACATTGCAGAGGTTCAAGTTTCTATTTAAAATTGCCAGTTATACTCCAATTATCTATAAAATGTTTCTGTCACTTACTTCCACAAAAAAAGTATTTTTTTTTCATTTGTCATCTTAAAAGCTTTTAGAATGTTTTATCATTTTTTTAACAATGGAACCTTAACTGTAGTACTTGAAATTCTTACTGCAAACAGACATATTATGTTTTCATTTTTTTTCTTTTTTAAGTGTGCTGTAGGTAATGCTAAGACCTGCATTTACAATATTTTAAGTATATGCTGTGAGTATGAAGTACTTGCCAAATAACCAGATCAGATTGTGCAGAAATATTACATGAAAAGAATTATAAATGGAGAATGTTTCTTTTGGGTGCTTAGTATATGTGAGGAAAGGACAGTGATTAATTTGCAGAAAAGAGACAAGAGGATATAAAATCTCATTCCCTATACCCAGATTTTGTGACCTTTATATGAGGTCAGGTAGTTACCATCCTTTTGTAGGCTTAGAAATCAGTTTCATTACAAGAAATGACTGTGAGGATCCCACAGAGACTAACTTTGTGAAATAAAAATGTTATGTTTTTTTCTGATTAGTATCCCACAGTCCATCTGGAACTGGGATAAATGATGTTATTTGGCATGTGCATGTTATGCTGATTAGGTTACAGACTTTTGGCTGGATGTACATATTTTACAAATGTCTTTATTCATATTTTTAATGTCTGCAGATAGATATGAATGATGGAGTTGGGTCTTACCTTCTGGCATGAAAATGTTTCTGTGGCAATTCATTTAGCAGCTGGCATTTATAACCCATTTTGCACTTACGTGCAATTTGATTACATAAACCATTCCCTGTTTTACAGTCTGTGTTCACTGTGAGACCCTTACTCCTGAAAGCTGACAACAGTACTTGTAGTGTTCATTAGGTATGGTGAGTGGGTACTTCACCTCAGATACTGCTTGTGTTGCTTGCTATGTAATCATATCCACAGGTACTCACTAATGCCTGTGTGGCGGGTGTTTGGTCTCCAGAGCATTGGATGATGCATACCATGCTGGTAGACAGTTTAGACCCTGCACCAGTCTGTGAGATGGAAACTCTGTCAAAAAATATGGAGAAGCTGTAGCAGGGATTTCTTTAGTTTCAACACATTGCTGCAATATGTGACTACTGTTTTATAGTCTCTTTGATCCTGTATTGTGTATGTCACTGGAAAATCTGCTATGTTCTCTTAGTCTCTAGTTTTACAAATATATATATATATATATATATATATATATATATATACAAATATATATATATATATATATATATATATATATATATATATATATATACAAATATATATATATATATATATATAGGTTCACTTTATAACATCGAAATATTGAAATGTCAAATTTCAGTATCTCGAAGCTATAAAGTCGAATGTTACAAATAGCGAACGTTCATAATCGCGAATTTGAATATATCTCGAAAATATGTTGAATTTGCGGTTATGAAGTTACGCTACGTAATGTCCGGGTTTGTGTTTTGGTGGTGCGGTGCCGTGTGTGGATGTAGGTGTTATGTCAGGTAAGTGAGTGTTTTGTAAGGGTTTTGAGTGGGAGTTAGAGTGTGTGTGAGGGATTGGAGAATGTGCGTGTGTGAGTGAGCTTTTGTGTTGTGTTTGTGCGATCTCGGAGTTAGTATATATAAGTAGGGGGGGAGGGGTGCAGCCCCCATGGGGTGCAGGGGCTTGTCCTGCTATGTGTGTGGGTTCTGTATGTGTGTTGTTTTTCTATGTTGTGATGCGGGTGTTGTGTTGTATGTTAAGTGTAGTGTGTGCGGTGTTTTCGGTTATGTGGTTTCGCGGTTTTTGTTTGTCGGTGTTTTTGGATTCGGTTTTATAGTCTCGAGATACTGAAATTCGATATTTCAGCATTTCGAGGTTATAAAGTGAATCTATATATATATATATGTATATATATATATATATATATATATATATATATATATATATATATATATATATATATATATATATATATATATATATATATATATAAGTAAATCACTTAAGCAAATGGTACCCAGAGGTCAACTCAGGAAAGGAGAATCTAGATCCTTTACCTGGTTAACAACAACAGCAAATTAATAATAATAATAATAATAATAATAATAATAATAATAATAATAATAATAATTTCCTGCATGCCATATGTCACAGACTGGTAACTGTAGATTACTCCTTTGCTTTCAGTTTCTTTACTGTCATGTTGATTCTTTCTTGCTACAAAAATTCTTGCTGCCTGTACCTTGAATACTGAAAACCAGCTGTGGTGTTTGCAGACATACTCTGCATGCAGACTTATGTCACTGACATCTTGTTTTCCTGAGCTGTGTCATGCCCCACTATCCTTTTTTGGCCCACATGTTCCTCTACCACTCACATCTACTCTAGCCCTGTGAAACTATCCATTCCCTTCCCACAGGGACACTGACATCTCACTGTAAGCTTTACAATAGGTGGCCCCTACCTGCCTAGGGTAAATGCAGCCTTACTGGCCTTGAAGATGGTGAGTTTGCTATCCTTAAATTCACTGGAACAAGAGGTGGTTGGTGGGTTTCATGTATATTGCATAAAGGAGGTGATTATATGCAAGAAAGAATAGAAAAACCCTAACCAGGGTTAAGCATGCATGTGCATCACTGTGCACAATGCTATACCAACTCAAGCCCATAACCCACCTATCAAATGGCACCTTGTACTTAACTGAGTATTCACAGGTCTTCACTGGAAAACAGCCAGTCACATGGACAATCATATCTCTCAAACTATTAGCACAGGAAATCTGGATAAAGCAAAAAGTAATGGGGTGAAATAAAGGCCTAAAACAGTGATACATTTTAAATATTGCTTGTATAAACTTAGAAAGTTAGTAGAATAAAAGGTTTTGTGTTGCCAAGTATTTTCTATAGGATAAGAATTCTGAAATTCAAACATCTGTCATTATTTAGTAAATTCAGACCTCAGTGATTTACCAGAAAACCACAATGTTTTTGTGGAACAGACCAAAAAATATGAGGCAAAAAATCTGGACATTCTGTAAAAATCTGAACAGCTGAGAATTATGTGCAGAACTCCCAACCTTTCTCATGGGATGATTGAACTGGAAAATGCTGCTCTTTCCCACCCCCCCCCCCACTTGGCTCTTCTAATATGTAAACATTAATCAAACTGGAGGTTATCAGGGTTGTAGATAGGCCTACAACAATGTATGCCATGGAATTAGATATGCTACTCTTTTATGATGCATTTATTTTTTGCTTCATAACAACACTTGTATAAACAACTGCACTGTCTTGCTACATAGAACTTAAAAAAAACTAATTTATAGTTCTCTTTGTAGTCATATTCTTATGCAATAATGCTGTATTACCAATTTTCCATTGTCCACAGTATTTATGCAGGTCATATATGGTGTTCATTCTGATTGCACAATGTTGTACAGGATGGTAATATGGGTTCATATGCTGGACAGAGTATTTGTCATGGTCAGCTGCTAGGAATTTCCCTGATGTCTGCTGGCCATGTCACCTAACATCTACAGGGGACCATCTACTTAAGTTGCAACTCCATAACCCAGTGATTCCAGGCAGTCACATACAGTATGTGTTGCAGATGACTGTCACATTCTTTTGTTGATTTACCATTCTGAATGCCTTATTTGTCTGCTACATTACTGAATTCATTGGCTGCCATTGCCATGGCACATGTTTTGCTATATAATGCCCACTGCTTCGTTATTGCAATGAGGCTGCCAGTAAGGTGGATGACTCGATGCTGCTCTCTGTCCCTTAGTTCATTTCTTTCGGCTTTAAGGGCTCTGGACTAATTGCCCTCCATCAACGTATCTCTCTTAAAATTATATCTAGTTCTACACTAGACACACAGGCATCCCAGTGTCTTGTAGATAGACCATAGCTGAGACTGAAGCCAAGAATTAGGGGACTTGAACTAATTACTCCCTTCAGGTTGCCATCATTTAATCCTCTTGGACTAACAGGCTGTATGGTCCTCATCATGAAAGCATGGCTAAGATCAAGACCAAGCTTTAGGGATTCTAAACTAATTGCCATTGACCGATATAGTGTCTCTACATCAGTCTAAAAGGTAATATAGTGCCCTGTTGTGGATGCATAAGTGAAACTATAGCCACGCTTTTAGGGCTCTGTAATAACCATTCCGTTTAAATTATTTTCATTCCTTAGTAGATGGACATGGGGTATAGCCTCTTATCATGGGAGCATAGCAGAGACTAACACCATCTTCAGGGGCTCCAGACTATTTGCCCTTCCAAATACTACCATTCCTTCTAATAGATGAATAAGTAACACAGTCCCTCGATGAATCAACACAGTAAAGATTGAGGCAAAGGTTTAGGGACCATAGACTAATTGCTTCCCTACAGATGTCTATCATTCCTTCTCTATGATGGACATGAAACCAAGGCCAAATCTTTGGGACTCTGAACTAGTTATTCTATTCAAATTAATTAAATTTCCCCTTCCAGATGGACCTTGAGCACAATGATGCATTGTAGAAGTGTGGACATGAAATCAAGGCCAAATCTTTGGGACTCTGAACTAGTTATTCTATTCAAATTAATTAAATTTCCCCTTCCAGATGGACCTTGAGCACAATGATGCATTGTAGAAGTGCAGCTAAAATTAGGATTGAGTTTGGTGTGGGATTGGGATGACAAATATTGTTAATGACTTTCTCACGTTTGGTATTAGCTTGGAGTTGCTTGTCAAGCTTACTTTCACTATCATGTTGATTCCTTCTTGTTACAAAAATCCTTGGTGCTTCTACCTTGAATGCTGAAAATTATCTTTGGTATTCGCAGACACACTGTGCATGCAGACTTATATCTCTGACATCATGTTTTCTGGAGCTGTGTTGTACCCTGACATCTTGTTTTCTGGAGCTGTGTTGTGCCCCACTATCTTTTTTATTTTTACCCTTATGCTCCTCTACCAAGCAACCCAAACAGTACATCTGAGGTATAGTACTCACTCACTATGCCTAATGAACATTGCAAGTACTGTTTTTATTTTATTTTTCCCCATGCTGAGTTTATAAAAATAACCTTAGGTTAAACAGTTTATCACTTTATTTCTGAATATCTTCTCTGTAATTTAATCATATTAATTTACCTTTAACTTCCATACTTGTCTGTTGATGTTACTCTTTCCTCTTCTGCACTGTTAAACTCCTCATTTGCTATTTCAGTCACCTTTCTGTGCTAAGCCCACCTTAATTTAAATTCAGGATTCTTTCTTTCTTCCCAGCATACTTCAAATGTAGTATCCATATGAACGCTCTGCTACCCGTGCTATTTTTCTGTCTGCTATATTTCATTCCCTTCTAGAACTGAATGTATCCTTCTTTTACTTTCTTTTACTCATTAGCATTAGTGGTACCATATTTAGAAGCATCATATTTGTACTGTGCTGCAATTTTTACAAAGATTGGGTATAAGAAAACAACAGTATCTATAAAATATTATTTGTCTCCTCTGTTCAAACATATAGACTTTATTTGCTTATTCATGACCACAACAGAAACAACACTGTATTATAGTACTACTGTGCACTGGCTTGGCTTGGATCATAGATAAGAGTTTGTTTTAAGTTACTTTGAACTAGTTTTCTTCAAGTTAGTAGGCTGCCTTCACTTGCTTGTTTATAAGACAGTAGAAACATGTTTAGAAGTTAGTGCTGGGCCTGCAATATGTTTTAATTAAATGATTATACTATTGCCATTTTAGCCAGCTTCTTCTTGCTTTAATATATGCCAATGTAGTAGCAGCATATAAAATAGGAGCATGTTTGAAACAGCTCTGAGATAAGATAGCTGTGTTTTTTTTTAAATTACCGGGAATTATCTTCTCTGAGGTTAATGGACTTCTCTAACTTGCATAATTGTATTACAAGCCAGTATCTGCTAATTTAGAAATGAGTTCCTTCAGTTTACTGTGCTGTGATTATTTAATTATACTATTGTCTGTTTCTGCAGCTTTAAGGAATCTGGGCTACGTGCTCCCTTCAGTTTACTGTCATTCTCCATATAAGATGAAGAACAACTGAGAATACTGTCAATATTAGTCTGAAATTGTGCAAGCTTATGGTATTGATCTGTTGGCATTATTTTGGCATTTACTGAAGATTTTTGTGCAGGCTTTCAGGCATGCAAAACAACAACACATTACTTCTCTTAGAACGCTCTTGAACCAAATGTAAATAAATAAAGCTTCAGATAACTTTTTCAACATAGATAAGTACAAGTGAAATGAATTGCAGTACGAAGTAGTTGTGGTTCAATTAAATTTTCTTCTGATAGTAATTTAGAAAAGAGGTTGATAACATTATCACCAAAAGGGAGAAGGAGTGTAGTGGAGATTAATTAAGTAAAAAGAAAATAAATAAGTACAGCAAGAGGGAGTATGGATTTAGGTGTGTTGTGCTCATCATGTCTTAAGTGAAAGTTTAGGGAGTTAGAAGAAGCTGGATGTCTTTTGAGCATTCATGTACTTGTGTAGGTAGGAGACATTATGAAATACATTATGGAAGGGGTCTGGTATTAGGTAACAGCATCAGTAGAGAAACATGTGCAATAGACATCTTTAAAGAGCAAGAATTCAAATTAATTTCTAAATTGTGTAAGGAACGGTGGAGTGTTTTTTAAGAGATGATAAAAGGGATTCCCAGAAGTGTGGACCTAGTTTGGAAAAGCTGTGATATGAGCAATGTAGCTTTAAGGATGGAGGTTATGTTAATGAAGGAGACCCTAATAAGAGTTTTACCCTGTATGAGATAGTGATCCAGTGAGCCTTGGCTAAGATTTAGAAGTGATGTTGTGCCTTTAGGGAGAGTGTATTGAATCTGCATTTGTTGTTAGCAGCACTTTTTAAGGTGGAGAGTTTTTCCTTGGAGGGTGAGTCTACAAGCAGTAGACCATATTCAAGTTGAAAATGGAGCATGCCTTTGCCAAAGGCTATCTTACCTTCAGGGGTGAGAAAGTAAGAGATTTTGGTTGCCCAGAAGAGTTGTGTATTCATTTTTGCTTTTGATTTTAAGTGAATGATGTTCGAAGTTAAGATGTTGATCCAACCAAATTCATAGGTAGTGAAAATGTTTTGCGGTTTCATTGAGGGTCAGTTTGTATACCTGCCAGTTGCTGTGGACCTTGGAGAGATTGGGTTTAGTATCAAATATTAAGCACTTTGCTTTTTTAGTTTTAAGTAACAGTTTTTTTATAATTAGTTACAAAATTGAGACATACTTTCTTGTAGTTGTTTTAGACCACTGTATCACTGAAATCAAGGATAATGGGTAAGACTGGAATGTCTGCTTGAAGTGTCTTGATGAAAAGGAAGAACAGTAAGGGTGAGGTGACTGAGCCTTGATGCATACTTCAGTAAAGAGGGGCTGGGATAGCTAAGGTGTTACCAATTTTGACTGTGAAGTTTCTGTCAAAAAAAAGCTTCTAAGCTTTTAAACCAGTTAAAAACTTGGTTGTTAATACTTCCACTGGTAAGTGAGTTCATAGGGGGTTAACAAGAGCAAATGCTTCAATAAGATTTATGAAGACAGCAGTAGTTAGATGTCCTTTGTTAAAGTTTAGGAAGATGTCACCTGTGAGTTTATGTGTATGTAGTAGTTTGGATGCTCCTGTCAGTCCAGAACCCATGCTGCTTGGGGGGGGGGGGGGGGGTGATTACTCTGCAGGCTTTGAGATAGTTACATAACTGGGAGTAGATTAATTTTGCAACTCTTTTGCCAAGGGTGAGCAAGATGGAGATGGGATGAAAACCTCTGTTAGAAAATGGTTTGTTTTCCTTTTGGAGGGGGTTAATCTGGCCTTCTTTCTTGAATTTACCTGTAATTGCTTTACGGTACAGATTGTGACTGAAAAGGATCCCTAGACCATCTCAACCACCCAGTTAATAAACTCAAATAATATATAAATAAATAGATAGATAGATTACTGTATATTCAGCCAATCAACATGTAGATTAACAACCCCAGTGAGATTCAGGATTTATGCTGCAACCAGGAAGTAATATACAGCATCAGAAGTACAGGGTATGCTCTAAATAACCTATTATTTTGTTCTTGAAATAACAGAGGAGCAAGCAAAGTATTCTTTTCTACAGACTTAAGAATGGGCAGTAAACTGAGCATCTATGACTCAGATCAGTTTCTTACAGTTGCACAGTATCAGGTACTTAAGAAAGGTTAACAATTTATATGAGGAGAAAAGGTTAAGCTATGTGAGATATATTGTTTTAAGTTTTCTTGATTTTTACAGATGCAGATAATGTCATGCTGCAAAATCAGTTTGTTAAACTGTGTCTTTATCCCCTATTCTTGTCATGTTGTTAACAATTTTAAATTTGCTAGTAATGAAAAAAATCAGTAAACTTGAATAGACCAGTAAAAAAGTATTATAATCTTCAGAAGGAAGAATCACTAAGTTTGAATGAATTGAGAGATAATACCCTGAAGCTGACAAAGATACAAAAAGTATAGTAGCAGTGGTAGTAGTAGTAGTAGTAGTGGTAGGAATAGTAGGAAGAGTGGTAGTAGTAGTAGTAGTAGCAGAAGTAGTAGCAATCACAGTAGTAGTAGTAGTTGGATGAAAAGGACTGGTAGTAGTAGTAGTACTGGTAGTAGTAACAGTGGCAGTAGTAGGAGTAGCAGCAGTAGTAGTAGTTGTGGTTAGTAATAGCAGTGGCAGTGGTAGTAGTAGTAGCAGTAGTGGTAGGAGTAGGACAACTGGTAATAGTAGTAGTACTGGTAGTAGTAACAGTGGTAGTAGTAGTAGTTGTGGTTAGTAGCAGTGGTAGTAGTAGTAGCAGCAGTAATATTAGTGGTAGGAAGAGGAGGACTGGCAATAGTAGTAATAGTAATAGTAGCAGTAGTGATAGTACTGGTAGGAGTAACAGTGGTGGTAGTAGTAGTAGCAGTAGTACTAGTTGTAGTTAGTAGTAGCAGTGATAGTGGTAGTAGTAGCAGTGGTAGTAGTAGTAGTAGTAGTAGTAGTAGTCACAGCAGTAGTAGTGCTCAAGGTACTGGAGAGCCACAAGTTTGGGCATTTTTTATTAAGACTTCTGGCACTGAGTAGGAGATCATTAATGTATTCCAAATTAGAATTTACTAGGTTGGAATTTCCATCAGATGGACTCTGCCTAAAAAAGCCACTATAGGGGCAGGAAAAGCTTTAGCCAGAATGTAAAATCCTTGGTAAAAGAGGTGCAGACCAACTTTATTCAACCTCCCTTTCAAAATGTGCATTATAACAGCAGTCGACAAATAAAGATTTTTGAAGTGTGATATTTTTTCTTATATTCCCAAGGATTCAATAAACTCAGTGTAGGCTTTGCTATTCCTGTATGTGACATTATGATCAATCAAGACTAGATGACAAGTGTGCATGGCATTTATATGGCACAATCCACACTGTCACAAATGTAATCCATGCCATCAATATTGTCAAACAGCTATGTATGTACTGTGTGCATCACCAGAACAGATATCACGCATGACTCTGTTATATCACCTTGATGGGGGTTTTGCACCATCAGACAGTAATATTTACGCATTAAGAAGAATACGCAGGTATGGCTAATAAGATGGGTTTGAGCTCACTGTGGCAGAAGTGGCACACTTGTGTTATGCATCACTGAAAGGTGTGTAGGCAGGTATATAAAAAGAGTGCATTGTATTCAGTTATTGATATGATGAAGACTGTTAACTATGGAAGTATTATGGTCTTTGATATGGATGTCCTGCATATACTCAGGACTTGGGTTACATACACAGGAGTAGTCACCACTGTGAGCACATGCTGGTGGATATTCCACATACCATCTACCTCAGTACACAGGTCACATACCACTTGGTCTGCTGATAGGGATCTGATGTCTACATTATCATTGGGCTGTGTGTTTGTTTTCATAATGTACCCTTCTGGACTGTATGAAGAGACACGTGACTGAACTGTCAGATTATGTGTCCCAGGCAGGTATGACTAAGCAGCCCTCTACCTTTACCCAGGATGATGCCTTAATATAAACAAAATTGATGGACTTCAACAATTGGCTTAGCTTCTGGTGTCAAGTCCAGAGGAATCCAGTATCTCTCATCCTGGGATTACATGGTCACCAAGTCACGCTGCTTTGCCAGAGATGGTCTGAACCTGTGTCCTCTACCCTGTCAGATACTGGAAAAGGCACTTGCCTCCCCCATAGTTCCTTTGTTAGGCAATGTGAAAGTAACAAAAGTTTTGACATAACAAGATCCACTGGTGGCAAACTCAAAGTTCTGCTGCTGGAGGAAATGGCAAACTTACTAGCTGACAGATTTTGTGCAAACTTTAACCCACTGGCCATACCCCAAAGCATACGTGACACCTGTCCCCTGTCTAGTGTCTCTAGACATCAGGTCATATCTGCACTTTACAAGGCTAAAAACCTCAGTGGTACCAGATAACATCCCAGGTTTCTTACTAAGCAATCTAAAACAGGACCTAGCAGAACAAATTAGTGTCCTCTTTAACTATAGCCTGAAAATTGGTTTTGCTCCAGTGGAGTGGAAAACATCAGCAGTAATCCCCTTGTACAAAGGAGGGATGCATCAACCAACCCTGGGAACTATAGACCTATAAGTCTAACCAGTCTCATCTTGCAAGGCCATGGAAAGAATCATCATGGACCTTATCAACAAGGACATAGGTGACCTTCAAAATCTAGATCTAACAAAATTTAGTTTCATTAAGGGTAGACTATGCTTATTAAACCTAGTAGTCTACTTCAAGAAAGTCACCAAAGTCCTGGATGAAGGTAACACAGTGCATACCTCCTATCTTGATCTGGCCAAGGGTTTTGACACAATCCCCCACTCAAGTATCATTGGGAAACTCTCCCAGCTGAAGAATAACCCTTACATCACTAGAAGGTGAGCCAATTGGCTCACTGACAGAACACATACTGTTAAAGTTAGTGAATTAACCTCTCCAGTAGAGCCATCACCAGTGGCATACCACAAGGATCTGCTCCAGTCCCTTTACTGTTCAGAATCTATTTCTCAGAAGTCCAGGCTAAAGTATACAGCCTTTGGCTTAGACTTTTTGCAGGTGATTACAAATTGGGTGCAATCATTGAGTCCACTAATGATGTAAACATATCATAGTAGGGGCTGGCACAGACAAATGATTGATGCTAAATCCACGGGGTCTGAAAATAAACCCAAAAAAGAACCGTTACTTTTGCCTTTTGCAAAGTGGAATTCTCTGCTAATTATAGCATTGACAATACCCCTACAAGCTAAAATCCAGTGTTGCAAGACCTGGGAACACAGGTAGATCATCTGAACTTCAGCCACCAAGTTTTCACAGTTGTAAGGAAAGCCTTCTATGTCATGCACCTCATAAGTCAGGCCATCATATCCAGGTCTCAGGATGTTATAACACCACTGTAGTCAACCCTCATCAGAACACTAATTGTGTACAATGCTCCCTTTAGCATGTACCTCACCAGACACCTGTAGCAGCTGGAGAGACCACAGGGTTTTTTCAACAAGAAAATACAGGTCCTACAAACCATGCCATGATGTATGTGGATAGACTGAAAGCCCTGTCACTGTACTCTGTATCTTGTAGGATGAGGTGACTTGTGCCTGGCCTATTGGCCAGTCTCTGATACTACCCTGATGGAAATGCTGCACACCTACATATATAATGGTGCAAGATTCACTCTCTCTAAAGATCTTAACCTAGTCTGTGACATTAACAGAACATGCTTGAGAGACAGCTATAGCTGATGACATCAGCAGAATGTGGTGAGAGGAAAATGGTAACAGCAGTGTCTGACATGCTGGTGTAAAATGTTTTCCCTAATGTTAAGCAAATGCACACATACACACACACACACACACACACACACACACACACACACACACACACACACACACACACACCAGTTGACTGCAGGGAGAACATAACCCCTACCTATCTACACTGACTAGAGACCTCCATATTTAACACAAGCACCATGGTGCAAGTCTGACTTGGAAAGTGTCAGACAACACTTTATCAGTGATGACATCAACAGGGTTTGTTCAGAGTAACATGGTAATAACAGTGTCTGACATGCTGGTGTAAAATGCTCTCTCTAATGTTAAGCAAGTGCACAAACACACACATCAGTTGAGTGCAGTGAGATTAGAACCCCTACTTAACTAAGTACACAGAACACAGACTAGAGAACTCAATACCTTATACAAGTACCACAGCACAAGTCTGACATTAACAAAGCTGCAGAACATTTATAGTAGATGACATCAGCACTGGATGATTGAAAGAAGATGTTGGGAGGCCTGCACGAAATGGATATGTAGGCATGTAGAACTGTCGATATAGTAGAGATCTTCATGTTACTAGATTGATGAGTGTGCGAAGTGCAGCATTTCCTGTTGTGTTTCCGATGTGCAGGTATACCTCAAAATCACAACTTTTCAAACTATATGCAAGCAGATGTCCACATTACTACACATATTGGAAAATATGAATGTGTATTGTCAGTATAAAGATGTACATGCCATATAAAAAGCATGTTTAATTATTGTTTAATTATTTTCTATAGTGCAGTTGCTATATTTGGGCACAAATACTGACATACCATATTTCAAGTGCATAAGTGCAAGTGACACATGGCTATGTGGGTTCTTTCTTTAAAAAATTCCTTCCCTTTCTTTGTGTTGTTACATTTGCTTTCATGGGCTGAGGAGTAAATGGGCAGTGAACATAAGTTATACATACTCGTATACACTTTCCATAGGGTAGCTCCTTGCGATCGATGGCAAAGTGTTTGTGCATGTGAGATACATATTTAAGGACTCCTACTGCAAAATTTTTACTTTTTATTTTATTTTTTTTACTGCAGTTGACAAGTACTTATCCCTACTGGTTATGGCAGACATATGTAACAGATACGATGTTGTTCTTTCATGGTTCACATCAGAAATGTTGTGTCATAATTTTTCTCACCTTCAAAAATGAGTGATTCTACTTCCCCATTTGCAAGTATTTAAGCAATGTGTAAACACAGTTTTCTGCTCCATTCATAACATTTTGATAGTTTTATTGCTTTGCTCACCTCAGTGCAAACATGTTAAGTGGAGGGACACAGCAGTCAGCACTTTGGACAGTACTGAGTGGAAGAAAAACATCTGCTGCCTAGCTGACTCTGTGGCAGCTGGTGTAAACCATTAGTAAGCTTCTTTTTTTTGAGAACAGATGATACAGGGTTCGAATCCAGGTCAATATAAATTTTTTACACATGTATTCACGATGTCATTGAATAATTAAATTGATAATTTTAGAAAATGTGAGAGGGATTGCCTACAGCGAACTACTATAGCAATAATCCACGCCTGGGTGTGGGTAATGCTGGATTTACCCATGGTTGGTGTGGTTTGGTCACGTGGGCAAAGCCCAAGTGGCCAAAGACAACCATGGGTAAATCCAGCATTACCAACACCCAGAAGTGGGTTATTGCTATTATACAATGACATTATTTAAGAAAAAAATACTTATTTTTCTTAAATAATGGCATTGTATAATGCCTCCGTGCTGCCCTTCCGCAGCTGTCTGGTATTCTGCAGAGGTTCTGATGTACTGCACATGCGTATGCTTATGCAGTACATCAGAGCTGTGGGTGGAAGCAATGGAAAAAGCAAGATCTCCGTTGCTTTTTTACAAAGTGTCTCGCTATGTTAAAGGAGTTTAACATAGCACGACAGCTTTCAAAAAAAGCAACGGAGAATCTCTGTTGCTTTTTTAAAGCTGTCTCTCTATGTTAAAGGAGTTTAACATAGCAAGACAGCTTTAAAAAAAGCAACGGAGAAAGCAAGATCTCTGTTGCTTTTTACAAAGTGTCTCGCTATGTTAAAGGAGTTTAACATAGCGAAACAGCTTTAAAAAAAGCAATGGAGAATCTCCGTTGCTTTTTTTAAAGCTGTCTCGCTATGTTAAACCCATTTAACATAGCGAGACAGCTTTAAAAAAAGCAACGGAGAAAGCAAGATCTCCCTTACTTTTTTTAAAGCTTGAGACAGTGTCTAAACAGCAACGGAGATCTTGCGTTCTCCGTTGCTGTAAAAAAAGACTTATACTAATGGAAAAGGTCCGGGCGACCAGACCTTTTTCCATTAGTATAAGTCTGATTTACAATGCGCATGCTGACCAATCAGCGTGCACATTTTGGAATGTTAATGGGGGGTTGTTGTATAATATATAAAAACAAACAGTAGTGAATTGATTGTCAGCAGCACACATATGGACTTATATATTCATGCATTCATCAGCAGTGATGGTTGGTGACTTCAAATCAAAGAGGGGCTGCAGGAGACAGCTGAATGGGTGGGGTCAATGGGACAGGATGTGGCCAACTAGAAAGGGGAGGAGCTATGCTCAAAACCACAAAAACTGTAACTTTAATTAAGTACGCTGCCCTGGATGCCAAATTGTCACTATGAGAGTCCAATCAAGACAAAATGAAGTGTAGAAGAAAAAATATTTCAATGCATTGGCTGCATGACAACTTACTTAATATCTAAATGGAAACAAAAAGGTTGTGAGGCATGAACAAATAAATTACTTTTTAAATACATTACTGGAATGCCAATCAAAATCAAGTATAAGAAAAACAAGCAGCACTCAACTCAAACCACTTCTCCTTGCACTGCAGTTCTAATTATAATTTATATTCAGCTTTATTAAAGTACCAAGTAACATGCTGAAAGTAGCAATCTCTGTGATACCCCCACTTGTAAAAATGTTTCGTATCCAAAAAAGACCTGCAGCCTGACAACAATTATCTACTTGTTTCATGGGGAAAACATGATCAAAGTAAAAAATGAAAAGCAAACAAGAAACAAGCTCAAGATACATTGCTTAAAGGATTACTGCACAGGTTATGGACCACATGTTAGATTTTCATTCTGTTTAGTTTACAGGTAAAGCCGGCAAAGATGACTGCAAGTCTCCAACAAATGTAATGAGCTTCTTAAAATAATATAATCCTGTCCTTTATTACAAATGCTGTCATATGCATTTCAATACCCAAGGCTTATAAGTTATCTAGTTATGTAAGTATTCTCTGCATGGCAACAACAGAAAAGCTTTCGATGTTGGCAATTCTTTAACAGTATGCTTATTAAAGCTTACTTGCATCTTACAATCTCAGACAAGCTTACCTGATGGTGATTGAAGCATTGCTACTTAAACACAGAGCAACAGGCACTTTCTGAATAATAATAAGCATTAATCAACAGTATAAAAATATGACAGAAACCAGAACATTCTGCAGCATCAAAAACAGATGAAAAGCCACTGTAGTACTTGTGTCTACCTTGGATGGGGGATACTCTGCACATTTACACTGCATAACTGTTCCTTGCCTTGCTTGGACACATCCAGAGTCACTACATGGGGGAGTGGGGCGCTTGGCCCGGACACATTTGTCATACCTCTCAACCTCAGAGCAAGAAATCTGGACAAAGCCATACATAGAAGTGGGACAAAGGCCCAAAAATAAAGACAATTTTTAAATATTGCTCTTATAAACTTAGAAAGATAACAGAATAATAGGTTTTGCATTAGTATGAATTTTCTGAAGGGTATGAAATCTGAAACTCAAATGTCTGTCATTATTTTCTAACTTCAGTCTTTAATGATTTGTCACTAATTTGCCAAAAAAAACACAATTTTATGAAAAATGGACCAAACATGTGATGCAAAACTATAAAATAGCCACACAATACAGCTGGGAACCTATAAAAAAGAGACACTTTTTATTAAATATTAGTATTGCTAACTTGAGCAGCTGACAAAATAAAAGAATCTACATGCATTTCTGAAATAAAAATAGTCTATAATTATTACAGTTATTTATTAATTGTAAGCCCTCCACATTTTCTTCCAAAATTGACATTTTGCGGAGGGATTATTAGGGGAAGTGCAACATTTTGAGCCAAAATCGGGGACAGTTGAGAAGTTTGGATATGCCTAATTCTATAAAGCAATTTATTTCCACATACCTCTCATCCTGTTAATGCAGGAAATCTGGACAAGGCCAAATATATTGGGGGAACATATAAACAGTACTAAAAATTGCTCTTGTATAAACTGAGACAGTTAATAAAATAACAGGTCTTGCTTTAGCATGCATTTTTCTGAAGGTTATGAAGTCTGAAACTCAGTGTCTGTCATTATTTAATGACTTAATTCCTAAATGATTTGCCAGAAAACCACAAATTTTAGGAGGAACAAACCGAAAATAAGAAGCAAAAATCTATTCATTCTGTGAAAATCTGGACAGTTGAGAGGTATAGTTCAGCCGGGGCTGTCTTTGAGTTTGCCACCCTTCCCCCTCACAAAATCATAGTTGAATAGACCCTCCCTCTTGCAGCCATTCCAAAGCACCATTACTTGGCTATTTCACCCCATTTACCATAAACACTAATGTGCATACTGCTTTACTTCTACAATGATTTGGACTTCATTTGATAGTTTTATTTTGCATTTTACAGCACAAACACCAAGACATCTGCTAAACAAAGCAATGCAGTCTCACAATGAAAACAGACTTAGCATTAAATCTTCTCTGCCCTTGAAACTCACATTCATTGAAACAGCATTGAAACCCACATCCAAAGAAAATACATTTGGCTAGTGGCAGATAAAGATTACCTTTGGGCTATTTTCAAATGATAGGCCCCTTACACACAAAACATACATGTGTTCTGTGATGCACCTTTCTGATTGCATTAAATTATATTCCTTGTATAATACAGTACAGTTGTTAGAGGGTGTTTTAAATTTATTGTTTTGAAATTTTTTCCAGTAAACAAAGAAACAAAATGAATGCAACAATAATGACAAAACTGCTCAGTTGAGAACATTTCCATCATAAAAGTCTACTCAAACTACTAAAATCCACCAGTATCAGTAAATATGCATAATCTCTACAGAAGTAAATGTCATCTAAATAATTCCACATTAAAAAGATATGTAACTAATGAAGAGGTTGCTGCAAACAACTTTATATTTCATCTACAAATAAGGTGCCTTTTGCCCTTGAGGAATACATTCCCTATATTACATTAAAAAAACAATAAGCTAGTAATATTACAGTAGGGAATGGAAGGCAAATAATGGACAGGTTCATAGTTACTAGGTATCTTCGCCAAAGAGGACATTTTCAAGACAGCATCATCCACCCCATTTACAACACAGTACAATATCAGCAATGCATCTACATACTGTGGGAGTAGAACACACAGCCTTCTGCATCAAAAGCAAGTGCAATACCTGTTGTGCTATTAACAATGCAAGCTGTCTTAGCATAAGCAGCACTAAACTTTTCTTCCCCTGCAACTCTCAGCTCCTTGTAAAATCTACTCGATACTTGGCTGTATTTCTCAACTTTGCAGCACAAGAAATCTGAAAAATGCCAAAATTTATATTGGGTGGGGACAAAAGCCCAAAAACCAGGGACACATTTTAAACATTGCTTGTATAATCTTGGAAAGTTGCTAGAATAAAATGCTGTGTTACCACCATTCATTTCACTTCCAAGTCTTGAAACCAGAACCCTGTGCAAAACAGTCAGTGCAACATACCACTATGCCAAATCAGCTGTTTTGCGAAAGTGAGGAAGACTGAAACTTAAATGACTACCATTTAGTGAATTCAGTTCTCACCATAGCTGTCAACCTCTTAGCACAAAACACTTGGACAAAGCCAGTAATGGGGGAATAGAGCCCCGAAATATATTCAGTGAATTCAGTTCTCACCATAGCTCTCAACCTTAGCACAAAAAACCTGGACAAAGCCAATAATGGGGGAATACAATCCCAAAAATAGTGACAAATTTCAAATAGTCATCTTATAAACTTAGAAATTTGCTAGAATAAAAGGTTTTGTGTTACTATGTACTTTCTGAAGAATATGAAGTCTGAAATTCAAATGCCTGTCAGTTGTATTTATTTAACATTTGTTAACCAGAAAAGTCTGACTTGAAACAAAAGCTAATTGTCAGCAGAGGCCTAGGGAGAAATACTGCAGACACATGTCTTTGTAACATGAGAGGACACCAGAGCAAACCCACACAAACAGAGGAAGGACATGCATACTCCACACAGAAGGCACCTCAGCCAAGAATCAAACCAGAGAACCTCTAACTGTGAGGCAGCAATGCTACCACTGCACCATCAACTATTTAAGGGATTAAACACTCCGAAACCACAGATTTTAAAAGGAACAGAATACAACAAAAGATGAGGCAAAAATCTCCAAAAGTTTCACAAATGGTGGTGGGTAGGGAATTCAGGCTCTTGTTACCTGTAGCCAAGGTACAGGGTTCAAGCACCACCAGCAGATGTGTTAAGTTCTCTCTAGCCACAGGTACTCACCGAGTGCAGCATTTTACACACACAATATTTTCACCAGTTGGCTAATGCAGAATCCTTTCATGCTTTCTGCTTCTTTGGAATGCCTCAAAACATTGTTTACACAGGCATCTACCACTCAGCATCTTTGTGAGCAATTATGAAAGCATGTAAACGGAACACATCTTCTGCCTTATGAAGGTAATATCATGTTCTACTAGCATCTCTAACGTTTAGGGCCATTAAGAACAACTCCAAGATAATATTCTGGCTAATCATAGTCTAAGAAAAAAAAAGCTATATAAAGAGAAAAAGCACCATGAGAATTTTGAAAAAAATATTATATTTGTCCAATGGATTAATTGATATAGCTGAGGCAGTGCCTAAGTTTAAAATGTTAATCTATATCCTGAACCAGGAATAGAGTTACCAGACCTGTGGTGGGCACTGCAAAATGTTTTTGAAAAGTATATCAGACTAGTAAAACAAAGCTGCATTTTGCACAACAAGTGTTCATGGTCCAAAATTCTCAACAAGTCTCCCAAACCATGACTGGAAACATGACATACATATATTTACTGTCTACAGCCACTCGTCATATCAGACAAAACTATGCATTTTTGCTTGCGGTTGCCATTAACCATCTGTTTACCTGTGTACAGTCACTATAGTGAATAGGCTTAAATATTATCCCCCTATAACTTGTTTTGAGAATATCAGACTTCTGCTCTTATAGTTTTGTGTTGATCCTGTAAACTGATATCTCATGTAGTTTTGGGAGGAGATCCTTTTTACAATTCCTACCAAATGAAGAAGGATTTCCCTCACTCTAGCAAGGCATTCTGCTATCCTAGGCATACAACTTTTGCTCAGAGTTCAGCTCCTGACGTTGTGGCTACTGCATCTGGACTAAATGACTTATTTACTGCAATAGATGTGTAGAACTTAACACTCTACATAGTAATACTGCTGTTCTTTAATGTAACCTAAATATTAGGTATTACTCATGATTCTGACTGACCTTCAGTACTGTCTTTCAGAATCTGTATCCTCATTTTATCCAGTTTCCCCCACAAAAAAGAAAACAATCTTTACTTTGTCATAATTTTGACAACTACCTCTAAGCAATTGTGCAACATTACTCTTATACTCTAGAATTAGTAAAGTAGCAACAGTAGTGGGTTTACTTCAGAGTCTCTTACTCATGAGTAACTGTGCTGGCGATTGTCTCTGTGTTGCAGTAGGGATATGTAAAAGTCAGATTTGTCAGAGTTATAACCACTTTTTTTCCCCGAGTTCTATAGACTTTTCACATAACCTCCTCATTTTCCAAGCTATCCAAACTACCATCTACACATGGTTTTCCAGCTCTCATTTTCATCACACACACACACACACACACACACACACACACACACACACACACACACACACACACACACACACACACACACACACACACCTTTCCATCCTAGACCTGCAGCAGCTACACACACCTTTCCATCCTAGACCTACAGCAGCTTTCCATCTTGTACCTGACAAATGCACAGCTTTCCAAACTCCTGCAGCAGCTTCCCATCCTGTGTTCACAAATGAACCTGCAACAAGCTTTCTTCCAATACAATCCACAGTTAGCTAAGTAATCCAATACATTGCTTCCAATACAATCCACAGTTAGCTAAGTAATATAATCCACAGTTACCTAAGTAAACCACAGCAAGACTCAAAAGCTCGCATTTGCTCTGGAATGCACACTTCCGGTTTTGCGGTTCTTTCCTGGAATGGTCCAAGACTGCTGTCACTCCAGTCCAATTCCCTTCCAGTCTATGCGGTTAGTACTGCATAGACTTCTGGGGAATCAGCAGTCTGCTTCCTTCTTCCTAAATCCGGACTGGTAAGACAGCAGTCCAGATTCACTTTGTATGGAGGATTTGGAAGACTGTAGGACTGTACCATTGTGGTTTACAGCTGGGGGGGTGCAGTCCTGCAGTCCAATATCACGAGCTGCCACTGTTCATCAGTGTAAAGTAATAAAAGGCTATGACATTTTAATATGAGTGCCATTAATGTGCTCTGTGTGTTATGTTAGCGCAGCATACTTAAGAAGTATTGCATGGAGCTTACTTCACCATGCCATAGGACATGAAGAACCATTCACTGTTGCTCAGCTTTGGTATGAAATGCCAAACTCGACTCAAACACAGAGGACAAAAAGTGAAGGGTTTCACTGGGTATGTGTTACTTATGTGTGTGGTGTATGATTCTATGTTTTGATCAGATTAAATGTGCTAAAATGAGTTTGATAGGAAAGTGGTGAAATGGGGCAAACAGGGGAGATAAAGCAAAAGCTATAGAGGAATGTGGAAGAGGGAGGTAGGAAAGGACCACAGCTATCCACTTCTTTAACAGTGTAAAATGAAAAAAAAATATATATATATATATAGAATATTAGCTGGATTTGGACTGTCACCTCAATAGAGAGGGGTAACAACAATGCAATCATGTTGTATAACCAATTGGACTGAATTAAGTGTGCTGAGAAGACATGTGCAAAGTGGAGAGCTATATATGGGAAAATATGTTTTTGTGGGACAGGTGCCTTTTATTTTTACATCAGGAAGAGAGGAATGTTGGGTGAGGGGTGTAGGTATTTCTAGGTCAGGTAAGTAAGGTTGATGAAAATATGCAGATAGACAAGACAAATGAGACAAGAGACAAGGATGGTAAGGGACATGACAAGTTGGAGGACACCATCATTGAAGTTAAAGATTGGACAACAGAGGCCTATGACCATCAAACATGGGGACAGTGGGAATTTAATCTTCACTTGCAGGACTGTCATCTTTGTCCCTTTACTCTGCTAGCTATTGGAGTGCTTGACATCTTTTCCTGTGGACCATGAAAGAGAACAATGTATCCATCCAGTATAGGCTTGCACCCATGGTGCTTTGCATGACCTACTCACCAACCCTGGCAGCTCCTATTTTGACAAAGTTACCACCTCTGGGAGTACTCCTGGAAGGTACTACAGCACCAGCTGCCAGGGCAGTGCTACCTGATGTGAAGGGCCCAGGTAGTGCAGAAGTAGCATAGGCAGTGCTACCAGTTTGTGTCCCAGACATGCTGGGTATATGTGCAGTAGCTGGTGGAGTTGGGGCAGGCTGAGCCATAGGGGTTGGCCTATCTCCTTGTGCTATAAAGCATTTTGTGATTTTTCACATATGCATGACATGGAAATATTTTGACAACACATAGACAAATAAGAAAAGAGAGATAAGGTTTGGGGTAAGAGAAAAAAAAGAGATCATTAGTACCATCATATGAGATAGGCAATGCATAATCACAATAATGAAGTATTTTATATTTCTCTGTACTTTTACATTTAAGTATACCTCTTAAGAACTGCAAACTATAAGAATTGATTGTTCAAAGTAATCGTTGCAATGTTTATATATTGCAAAGATGCTTTGTCAAATTATACAGATTTCAATTAGCAGTATGGCATTTATGCCACTTCTAGTAAAATTAAATTATTGTAATATTGGTAAAGGATTTTAGTGTTGTATTTTATGTATTTGTTATCTGTGATATTTGAACCCATAATGTTTAACTACAGTATTATACTTGACTCCTACAGTTGGCTTGTGCTACAGTCTGCAGCATGCATGCTTTCTTTCTCTGTTAGGATATGCATGCTTAATTTGCTACTACATTTTAGAAGAGCAATATTTTAGTTGAAGTAATAGTTGTGTTGTGCTGCATACATAGCCCTTGCTCCCTTCATTCTCTCCATATGCTCATCATAGGCCTCTGTATTCATTTAGATCTCACAGTCAGTTGTGGAATTAAAAGAAGAGAAGACCACTATGCATACCTGCCTTGCCTATGTACAACTTTCTATCCACTATTAATTCAATTTATTACTACAAGACAAAAAAGAAGTAACACTGCTGTCCAAAGGTCCAAATCTTGAAGATGAGAAGTAAATGTTGAGAAAAATACAAAACTGGACCACCACGATAAAATAATAAACTTTTAATCCAGAAAAAATTGATAAGCGCTTTCACGTACACACTAGGTACGCTTCATCAGATCTCAAAATACAGTAAAAGCTTCTTGTCTTAAATAGTATACATAGATTCAATTAAAACCATTAGTTAATCAATTATTCAATTAATCAATCAAGTGTTAACTCACATTTCTTACTGGACTATAAAGTCTGAAACAGTACATTCAAGTAAACCAACTTAACTTGATCAATGTTATGTTATAAAAATCACTTGCAATTTAACGTTTAACAAATCACAATAACAATAAGCATATATTAATTTAAAAATGTCTATAGGACATGAATCTAAAAAAACCTTTCATCATAAAGTATTAAATTTTGTTAACCAAAATAAATAAATGATTGGACATATATATATGCAGCTTTATTTTAAGGGGCGTGAATCAAGCACTGATTTAATACTTATATACTGATTGAGACCTGGAGGTTGATGTGCTTGCATTCTAAAGATCCATTGTAGTTCAATGGTTTCTAACCTATTTAAAATGTTACCTCCTCTCTCACTTTTGTTAACTAGTTGTAACACTCTAAAAACAAACGAGTGTCCCTTATGCATAGTAGCATGTTTTTCCAGGGCATTCAACTGATTAAGCTTCCTGATATCATAAATGTGATTGTAAATCCTGTCCCTTAATCTTGAATTTATTACTATACTTACACAACTGTGGGAGCTCAGCAGTGCTGAACTCATCCAGCCATTGGTTGAGTGTATCCCTCTTGTGCCTTTTTAGGTCATTAAAGTGATGCCTCCTCTGTTCTTCAGTGTGTGGAATGCCAGTTGCATTGGAGACAGCCTTGGCCAGACTATTCCATGCCTCAGACTTGTACTGAAAGCTGATGTAGTCCCCCTGCAGGAGCCTTTGGCTGTGATGCTTTACAAGGTATCCAGTAAAGATGCTGGACTCCTTAACACCTCACTTTTGCGTCCTAAATTGGACACTTTCCCTTCTAACATCATGCATGTCTAAGCAGAGAAAAACAGCAATAGTAATGAGTGATTTACTGCCAATATGTGTTATTGTGGTTACTGGTAGTGAGCAAACATGAACAACGGCACCAACTGTGTTTGCATGATGTTAAGTGGATAGCAACAGTGCCAGAGAGGAAAGCAGTTTTTGAAATTAGAAGGTTAATCTGGCAATTGACATTAGTTTGAAGGTTGTCTGCTGCTGTAACTGATAGATGATTTCACTTTGCAGACATGTATTGGGGTCATACATTTTATGACCTGGCATATTTTTTGTGTGTGGCTTTACATACTGATAAAATTAATTTTTACAATGCGGGATTCATACCTGTGCATAAGGGACAAACCATTTTCTTTCACAGCAGTGATTTTTCATCCTTTCCATAGAAGACGTGCTTCTCAGACTTACTTATTATTTACATATCAATACGCATGACAGACTGAGGGATTAACCATGTACGTGTGTGACCTGACATGTTCCTGGTTTATACATTCCAGTGTGAATGAATATTATTGAAGTCTGAAGACCACTGAAGGCCACAGAACACAATTATGATTGCATAAACATATTAGACAGTATACCCTCACTCACACAAATAATTCACATGTTTATTAAAATTGATTGTACAACCCTTAATAAAATTGGGAATGTGTAATAACTTTTTTATGTGAATTTTAATATAAAGTAAAATGGAGCAACAGTAAAAATAATTGGAATTTGTTGTATTAGAACTCAGGATTTTCTGCATTGCAGTCCTACATTTATACCTGCTGTCACAGGAATAGTTACATAACAGTTGGATATTTTCATATACATTCTTAATTTCTGAGTGTTAACCACCACACAACACCACTTAGTGTGTTTGCATGACTGCAAAACATAGAGGATAGAATGTATCCATTTTGAAATTGTCTACTGTCTGCTTCCTCTCTGCAGGTGTTCTAGACCTGCAGGTGTTGTGGAAGGTTACTAATCCCCATGCAACACAGCTTAGTAGGATTGTGAGATGGAAAGAAAAAGACATAGCAAAGTATCCTTTTTGAATCTGAGAATGTCTGCATCCTGTCTGCAGGTGTTCTGTCTGCTTTGTGTGTGGCTCAGTACTCCAGTAACTGACACACAAATGTTAGAAGCAACACTAAATCTGTTTTATCCTTGTGAGCAGTGTTTCATAGGTTTGATCCTAAAGACAAATGTGAGACTTGAACTGTCATCTACAGAGGGTATATACTGTGTGGGTCACCATATTTAGCAGATGTGCTACACACACATGTGATGCACAGGTGTAGTTTATGTATTGATTATTATAAAAATACATTACATGACATCTATAATATTTGTCTGTTTCCTCGGTTTGCACTAACCTGCACATTGCGCTAACACTGGTATTAAAAATATGTGAAATAAACATTACAAAATAAATGTTAGTACACATGAAAGTGTTTACACAACTCTGGAGTTGATCTCTCCCACCAATGATCCTTCAAAACACAGTAAGGGTGTCTTATCCCTCCTTGCCACGCAAAGAGCTTTGCAGCAGGAATGAAAATCATTGTGCATACAAGCAAGTGCAAAATCATCCACAGTATTAACAGGACATATGGCACTTGTACACTTCTCATTTGTTTGTACCTATGTGTTAAGTTCAGATGTAGTGCAATGAGTGATCACACAACCATTTATGACTATTGTTTGCAGAAATGCAGCTGTATCTTATTCTAGTATGGTATTCATTCTTCTCTTACCTGAGCAGTAATCTGAGACACGCAATCTGTAAGGTATTTAGTATCATTGTCCTTAAAATATATGAGAATATTAAATGGCAATAATATACAATTTCACCAAATGCAGGGAGGTTGGATATTAGTGAACAGAAATTGTGAAATGTGTGCTGCTTATTAACATTTAAAACCTTAATACAATTACTTCTACATCTTGTAAGTGTAAACTAGCTGACACACACACTGGAGGTAAGGGTGTCTGTATTGTTGTTGTGTTTTTCTTCTCCCTACCAGTAATCCATTAGCAATAAACACTGAGGGAGTGCCTGTACTATGTTAACATCTGCTACACTGAGCCAAGAATTTGAGATTCTACAATTTTAATGAGTTCGCACCTCATTTGCATCTTCACTGTGCTCACAGGCCTGAATCTACACTACAGAAAGGGAACCATGTAGCTAGGAACCTGAAGGGGAGGAGACTTGTTTATGTGGATAACACAGAAAAGGATTGCTATTACATTGGATGTATCTACACGGACGACTACTTATCCTGATAAGTATGGTTACATTTTTCCAGTTATATACCGTTTATGCTCATATGTCACTTAGAAAAACTTTTTATATATGTATTAACAAATGCTACTTTTGTCTGTATGCACTTCTTAGAAGTTTACTGATGGAATAGACATTTTTGTCATTGCATTTTACTTTCTCATGTGCACAGCCTTATTAATTTTCATCACAATTGCTAATCTTACAACTGTTTCTCTTTACACTCTTCTATTGTTAGTTCAGTAAAATATAAATGTCCTATATTGTCAATGACACAGTAGTGTTAGCCTTCTAGGATGGCTCATAAACACCTCTAGGGGAGTGATGGTGACTGGCAATTGCATAAAAATGAATGTTATGTGTACACATGTTTTTGGTACAGTTTCTTCAATAGCACTTATAACAGTTCACTGATGTTTTATTCCTTTGTTTGGTAGAAAAATGTCATTTGTCTGTTGTTTTGGGGGTGGGGGAGCCAAGTTCCATTTCTGTGTTGGCACAAAAAAAATTTTTGTACTGAGGTTTGCTTTACTATTGTTACTGCCCATGGTTTGGATCCAACCTTACTTTGTGTGTGACTGTGATATGTTACAACCGCATAAATCCTTTTTTATATTTGAAAATCTTGAAAGTTTTTTTTGTTTCTCCAGTGGGTAATATTAAAAAACTACTAGCCATTTTTTAATTATGTGATATCTATGTGTATTATCCTTATTTTGTGTTTTTTGTCACCTAGGACTATCGTACCCAGGTGACCCAATCCCCACAAACCCCCCTTCAGTAACCCTGAGAACAATGTCATTGTACAAGCATTTAGGTGACATAGTGGCCTTTTGCTGGAGAGAGGCCATGAGGATATGTCAGGAAGAATGCAAATTTGGCAGCAGAGCATGAATGATGTCAACACTGTTGGGGGCCACAGCAGGAAATATGATCAAGTGTGTCATAAGGCTGCTGACATGATTTCATCAGCCTGGAGGAGAGTAGCTGCAGTGGCCCATAGATAGATGGCTAACAAGGAGGGGGACCTGCTGCAAAACCACCACTGACACCAAATGAAGAGTTCCTGTCCAGTGTCAAGGGTCCAGAAAGCTCAGCAGAAAGTGTACAACAGCATGTGACTGATGTTGGTGCTGCTGTTTCAGGGAAGACAAGTATGTACCAGGAGGAACTTCCAAGTAGTCTTAGCTATGTCAATTGTGAAATATTTCTTGTATAATAAAATATTGACAGCAATACTTGCATTTGTTTAATACATTTTTGGAGTGGGGGAACTAGTTATTGATTGATACAGGTAACAGCACATTCTGATTCAGTACACATGGGCTTGGGGTGGCTGCATCATCCAAGTTTCTATTAAATGTATTGTTAATGGACATATAAAGGGCCAAAGGTTTTTCACCCATGTTACTGTTAATTGTGATGATGGTCCTTACCTTCTGCTTAACTTCTTCCAGGACCATCCTCCCTAGGAACTGTGGAGACATCTGCACATGGTAAGCCAAACATTTTTATTTCAGTACTGATGAGCAGGTCACAGAAATATTTATTTTATTCATATGTGTGATGTGGGTATCAGGACTGTGTGTGTGTGTGTGTGTGTGTGTGTGTGTGTGTGTGTGTGTGTGTGTGTGTGTGTGTGTGTGTGTGTGTGTGTGTGTGTGTGTGTGTGTGTATTGCTGTACTGTCTGTAACAGTGGCACCAGTGTTAGTTTGTTAGCATATATTGAACTGTAGTAGTGTAACTATTAAATCTGATGTTGTTAATCTTCTTTCCATTCATCACTGATGGGTTCAGTTTTGAGCCCTCGGAACCAAGTCAGCCTTTTTACCAAGCTCGCGCCAGCCAAAAAACTCTTGAGTTAAGTCTCTACCCAGAATTCACTTCTCCCTGTTACCTCAGATCTCGTTTGCCATGTAGCCGTAAAGCTGCGTTTCAGCCGAGCTCTCAACTAAGTGAAACATTTTTGATATTTGTGTGAAAAATTTTGGATATCTTCATATCTTATTAAGAGATTAGTTTTTCTAGTGTCTTTTCTTCTGTGTGACCTTGGGTTTTCCTCTCTACCCATAGTTACTGTTGATACACTTTCAAGTATCATTGTTGGTATGGCCTTCCTCCCTTACTCTTGTGGTATTTCTTCAATACCATAGTTGGTATTTTTTAACCTATTAGCTGTCTTTTATTCAGGTGTTTCTTTTCTTTTCTCTATCATACCAGTGTATTGTTATATTTGTGACTTTTTTGAATGGAGTTGACTTTGATTATAGTTGGATTATACAGTTGCCCTGTAGTGTTTTTTCTATATCAAGATGTTGGATAAGAAGAGTACTTCATGTTTTAAGCATTGTACTTCATGTAAGGGCAAATTACCTAACAGTGATTCTCATGACGGCTGTGTATACTGTGTGGGAGTGCCCCACCTTTCAGTGCAACCTCCATGTGACATTTGTCAGAGTTTCAGTCAATGCACTTTTAATGAGTACAAAAATAAACTCATTCTGAAAGGGTTACTCACGTCTCCCTTCTCAGTGGACATTTCTGCAATGGAAGTCTCAAATCCTCCTTCTAAGGACAAAAAGAGATTCCACTCTGTTCCTTCTTCACCATCGGGTGATCCGAGCATGCCTGGGAAATCAAAGGTTGCAAAGTCATCTTCGGAGCATAAATCAGCTTCCTTGGCTCCATCTTCTTCAGCTCCGACCATCTTAAAACCATTGATACCGGTGCCCATTTCGGCACAGGTCCTGCCTCCGTCACCTATCATAGACCTTACTACACCTATTTCGACTTCGGCACTTGTGGCCTCTTTGGTTCAGGGCACACCTTCGACTACATCATTAGTTTCCATTTTGGAACTGGCCATTTCAGCTCTGAGTTCCACTTCAACACCAAGCGTTGTACTGACATGACTGGATTTGAACCCTTCACTTCCGGTCTCAAAACTAGAGATTTCAGTTCCAGCAGACCTTGCACCATGGACCCAATATCCCCCCTCTGTAGATCCATTTCTGGGCCGAGTGTATAGCCCCTTCATCAAACGTCCTGACTCCCCATCCGGAGTATTCACTAGGTCCACCAGGAGCCTTTCTGAACATGACGTGGTGCGTCTTGTAGACCAGCTGTTGTTAGCCAGGGGGATTCCCTCACTTTCTAAGACCCATCTACCTGCAGAACTTGGGCTGCCTTATCCATGGACTCCATCTTACACTCCTTCTTCAACTATCTCAGTTCCAAAGCCTTCTGCTCCGACATCTTTCTTGGAACCCATCACCTCGGCGCCTACGGTGCATCTCATACTGGCTCCAAGTTTGTCCCTTTGGTCTTCAGTTCCTGCTGAACCGGTCCTTCCTCACTCTGGGGATTGGGGGACGGGTGTTTCGGCCTGGGGTATGGAGCCATATCTCTCCTTGGTTTTGTCCTTGGTGCCAATAGTCACGTCCATGCCAATCTTGCTTGAGGCTCCATTCGTGGGGGCGGGTTCATAAGAGCAGGATGTGACCGCAGTCCCGAGGTTGCCTTTCTCAGTTCCAGGTTGCCATCACTCTTCAGGTAGGCCTGCCTTCCGCATGATGGAGAGGGCTCTTGCTTCTGGCAGCACTCCTTCGATGTCAGAACCCTAGTTTTCACCCCCTGAGCTACAGCTGTCACAAACCACCTCGGGACACTGGCCAGCGAAGCCGCAGGAGACTCCTGCTCAGGGTACCTGCTCTTCTCAGTCCTCCTCAGAGACCCCCACCAAGGATCCCCCTTGAAAAGATGTGCAAGAGGAAGCACATGGACTTACCCGAGGAATCCTTATTGGAAGACATGGATTACGATGATGATGAAGGGTCCCCATGGTCACCTCCTGATGATGTCTCTTTCGGAGACATTCTGGAAATGTTAAAGCAGAGAGGTGACAGGAAGCCCTCCAACCCTTCAACTGAGGAGTCCGTGTTCCTGCAGGCTTTTCGTGCCCAGCCTTCTACCTCTTGGGTGACCCTGCCTGCTGACGAGCTCATCCAGCATGCTTGGAAGAACTCTGATTCCATTTAGGTGATCCCTCAGAGACCAGACATTCTTTCCCCTTCCGAGGAGAACCCGCATTGGTCCAAAGGGTTACCAGTTGATGCTATGGTGGTGGCAGCTGCCACAAAAAAGGACTTGGCTGAGGAAAGTCCCACTGTCCACCCACCCAACATGTAGTTCTGGGCAGTGGACAGACTTGGGAAGAGTGTTTTTGCATCAGGGACCTTTGCCATATGGTCCTTGAATTATTTGGCACATTTTACAAGGCTCCAGAGGGACTTGATCTCTGAACTCTCTGGGATGCTCACAGAACAGTTGTCTGATTTGGTCAGGGACAAAGTGGCCTCGCACCTCACAACCCTGGAATCAATATCCAACTCATCCATGAGGTTGCTGTCACATGCAACTGAAGAGGCAGATAAAGCAGTGGGTTCAGGCATTGTTATGAGGCGTCATGCCTGGATGCACATTTGTGACCTTGCAGACCCCTTCAAGTCTTTCTTTCTGAATGCTCCCATCGAAGCTTCATCCCTTTTTGGCTCCAAAGTGAAGGACACACTAGCCAGGTTTGAGAAAGATGGAAAGACTCTGTCTGCCATAGGCCTATGGTTTTCCAACCCTCAATGTACCTTCTCCAGGAATCAGAGGAGTGGAAAGATGTGGCATAAGAAATCACAGGGTCCCTTCCATGCCGCATGTGCTGATGATACTCCCAGAGGCAGAGGGGGATAACAATTCTGAAAGATGCCCCTACAGAGGCAGAGGCAGTCCTCATAATCAGGGCTCCAGGGATTCCTTCTCTGGACAGCCTTATCAGCACTCCTGAGGAGCAGCCTGATTGCTTACCTCTGGAAGCAGTCGGGGGTAATTTCTTTCTGCACCAAGCTGCCTAGCAATCCCTCACCACCGATCACTGGGTGCAGAGCATTATCACCAGAGGTTACACCATTCCCCTTTCTTGTTAGCTAAATTTCCCAAGAAAACTTCTCGACATTCCACACAGTCAAAGGGAAGAAACAGCTTCAGAGATTATAAAGCTGTCTCAAAAAAGAGTCATCCAACCAGTCCCACCAGACCAGCATGTATCTAGATTTTACTCGAGATTTTTTTTGGTGCCAAAAAAGACAGAGGACTGGAGACCCAATTTGGATTTCAGAAGCTTAAACAAGTTTGTCACCAAACCAGATACCGGATGGTCATGGTTCAATCCATTCTCCCCTTTTTAAGAGAAGGCGATTGGATGTGCTCTATAGATCTCCGAGATGCGTATTACCACATCAAGATGGACAAATGCTCCAGGAGTCTACTTCGCTTCTGGCTAGGAGTCAGTCATCATCAGTTCTGTGCCCTGCATTTCGGTCTCTCTACAGCCCCCAGAGTGTTCACAAAATGCATGGAAGTGGTAACAGCTCACTTGAGACTAAAAGGATTCTGGGTGTTTCCATATCTGGACGACTGGCTCCTTACCACCCCCACCAAGCATGTTCTGGTTACAGCACTACATTTTACTCTCTCTCTGGCAAAATTGTTGGGAATAATGATACATTGGGAAAAATCAAACCTTGCCCCTACACAACTATTAGAGTTCATTGGAGCAGTGTTCAGTACTCAGTCCTGTCTGGTATCACTCCCAATTCACAGACTCCATCGATTGAGGCTTCAACTCTGGGTGATACTCTTACAAACAACAGTTTCTGCAAGGGAAGTTCTTCAGGCCCTAGGTTCTATGGCAGTGTCAATCCCAATAGCAAAGCCAGACATGCAGATTCTGCAATGGCTCCTTCTGTGTCAGTGGTTCCCAAACTATCACATCCTCAGTTACCAGATTCGAATAAACAACTCTTGCAAAAAGGACCTGCTTTAGTGGATGAGGCCAGATGTAGAACTTTGGAGTCATCCATTTTAATCTCCTCAGCCACAGCCATTGTGACCACTGATGCTTTCCTGATCGGGTGGGGGGCAATTTCCAGGGAAAGAGTCTCCAAGGCACATGGTCCACCATAGAGGCCCACCTGCATATCAATGTTCTGGAACTGAGAGCTGTGCTGTTAGCATTACAGGCCTTCCATTCAGCTCCCCCTTCCGGGACAATTGCAATTCAATCAGACAATATGTCAGTGGTCTAGTATATCAACAAGCAAGGAGGAACCGAGTCCTATCCCCTATGTTGAGAAGCCATGAGAATTTGGCAGTGGGCGATAGCTTCCAACTGCTTTCTAATAGCAATGCATATCCCAGGGAACTCCAACGTGAGTGCTGACAAGCTGAGCAGATGCATCTGAATGCCTCACAAGTGGTCCCTCAACCCCGAGGTGGTGTCAGCAATCTTCAGCCACTGGGGCCAGCCCTTCTGCGATCTTTTCACCTCCCCATCAAACACAAAGTGCAGCAGCTATTTCGCCCTACTTCCCCAAGAATGGGAATCACTGAGGGATGCTGTGATCCATGATTGGCCCACAGGACTTCTTTACACTTATCCTCCCATTCCTGTGATACCACAATTTCTAAAGAAAGCTCTTCGGTTGAGATGCAAGGTGATCCTCATAGCCCTATTCTGGCCTTGACAAGTTTGGCTCCCCTTCCTTCGGCCTCAACTAGCATACCTGCCATGGATTCTGGACCCTCTACCAGATCTGATTACTCACCCCCAAGGGTTGATTCACCCAAATCTGTCCAGTCTCAAGCTGACAGCTTGGTTTCTCCACTTCCACTAGTAGCCAGGCAAGCTAATCTCTCCTCGCCTGTTCGAGACATCATTCATCATTCTGGCCTCTCATAAACCATCTACCAGAAGACTATACTAGGATAAATGGAAAAGATTCTCCATCTGGTCTAAGGATAACATGATAGACCCATATTTGGCTCCAGTTACTGCAGTGCTTCAATACTTGGCTAGGATTTTTGATAATGAAGCCTCTGCCTATACCGTACGAGTACATCGAGTTGCAATTTCCAATTTCCACAATGGTGTAGATGGCACCCCTCTTATCTCTCTATGCATTTGCAAGACTTTCCTCGAGGGGACTTCTCATATCAGGCCTCCTGTCAGACAGCCTATGGAACCATGGAACCTCACTCTAGTCCTTCAGTCTTTGACTCCGAAACCTTTTGAACCTGCTGTGCAGTGTGACCTGAAGTTTTTGTCTTGAAAATTCTTGTTCTTGGTAGACATCACATCTGCCAGAAGAGTCTCTGAGCTGCAGGCATTGTGTATCAAGAGGCCCTATCTTGTCTTCCATAAAGACAGAGTATCACTTTGGACGAATCCATCTTTTCTCCCAAAAGTTGTTTCTGAATTCTCCATAAACCAGACCATTGACCTACCAGTGTTCTTTCCAAATTTTGCCAATAGAGGAGAGTACTGCCTTCACTCTTTAGACATACACAGACAATTGAGATTTTATCTAGTCAGGACCAAACCTATCCATAAATCTGAACAGCTTTTCATCTCCTGTTCTTGGCCCAGAATGGGAGAGGCTGTTTCTAAGGTTACTTTAGCAAAATGGCTAAGGGACTGCATACATTTCATCTATTCCTTCAGTAATGAACCTATGCCAAAAGTTAAAGCTCACTCCATAGATCTATGGCACCATCTGTAGCTTTCCATTCCAGGGCTTCCATGGATGACATCTGTGCTGCAGCTACTTGGGCTAAACCTCATACCTTTATCAATCATTACAAATTGGACTAAGTCTCCAGAGGGAGAACTGCCTTCAATGGTACTCAGGAATGTTCTTCCATAAGGGCCACCCATGGACCTCACGGTAGCTTGGGATTCTTTCCCGTCAGTGATGAATGGAAAGAAGATTAACAACATCAGATAAAGAAGTTATGTCTTACCATAACATTCCATCTGTGTTGTTCATCTTCCTTCATTCATCACTTCCCAGCTGCCTTCCCCCTCCAAAGGTTCCTGTGGGATGCTTTGGGTCTAAGTGGTGCCAGAGGGTAGTTGCGCAGAAGTGGCCTCAGCTTTACTTCCTTTTCTCTAGCAAACTCAATCTGAGGTAACAGGGAGAAGGGCATTCGGGGTAGAGACTTAGCTCGACATTTTTTTGGCTGGTAAGAGCTTTGTAAAAAGACTGAATCAGTTCCAGGGGCTCAGAACTGAACCCATCAGTGATGAATGAAAGAAGATGAACAGCACAGATGGAACATTATAGTAAGACATAACTTCTTTTTTCTTTCCTGTGTTTGTTGCTTATTATCACAGGTGATCCTGATAGTGGAAGTGTAAGACTCTTGCCACCTGATGCCAGAGTATCAGCAGACTCTGATGATGATGGTGGGCAAACAGAGGCACAGTCGGGGGAGCACAAGTTGAATCTGACACTGAGGTTGATGTTCAGCCACCCCTGTAATTCCATCAGACACAGCCAGTAGGACTACACCAACCCATTCCAGTGATCCCTCAGATATTGGACAGGTGGTGGGTGAGACACTTGATCAGGGTAGTGTGATTACTGCACCTTCAGTGCCTGTTGACTGTGAATGTAGTCAAAGTGCGGTTGAGGTGCCATGCAGGAGGATTGTTAGGGATGCTTGGTGGAGGCCTGCTGTCCATTCTTCACCTGATCCTGGTGTGTCTTTTCATGCCAATTGATGTATGTTTAGGGTCATTGTGGAAGCACAGGCATGTTCCAATAGGGCCTGAGAAGAAATGCTTAGGGTTGTAGATGTGGTACAGGCTGACATGCATGATTTCTTCTACCATGTCTCTGATTCAATGGATGGGATGAATGACACACTGGAACAGGCAGTGTCTGTGATGGAATGTCGGCTCGGAGGGAATGGCATCTATGTGGGTGTAGGTCAGCCACATCATCTGATGTTAGTCAATGTGGCTATGCCCGATCATGTTCCCATGGTGACACTACTTCCACTGCTGTGCCAGAGGTTGAGGTGTCCACACTCAGACATGGCAGGCCATGGGGTTGTGATCCTGGGTGTACTTGTGTGGACAGCTCATCCAACAAACATCAGTCACATTCAGGTAGCAGCAGTGCATCTGACCTTAGGTGTGTACCTGCCAGTGCAACTCCTGGCAGACCCAGTTATTGTGGTCAGGTATGATGATGGTGAATTGCCAGCTCTACCATGCATGGCTCACACCTATCTGACATACCAAGACATAGCGCTAGCACAGAACTTGGCTGTGTTCTTGCAGGCAATCACACACCAATTTCACATTGAGTGCCCATACAGGAACACACACGACAGCTACATGGTTCAGTCATGAGCTTAAAGCTCATTCTGCCTCAGTGGCCATTTGATACTTTACCCAAATGTTTGCCTATTTTTCTTTCTTACTCACATGCAGTCACTTACCTTTTGTGTCAGCCTAGGCTCAACCCCCCACCCCCCAACCCACCCCAACAACACCCTGTGATGATAGCTGTGCCATATTCTTGTTTTCTATCTTTTGGATTCATGGATACATAAGCTTTGTGTCTAATGCTCAGGCTGCATAGCTGACTTAGTGTTTAGTATATCTGTGTCTGTGATGCTGTTCTGCTAATTGTACTGCTTTCTTATAGGCTTTTGTAATGTGTACATGCCTCCCACACTCTTACAGAAACAAAGCTGGACCAAGTCATGAATAAAAGTGGGGCAAAGGTTGAACAAAAGAGAGGCATTTTAAATATTTTGGTCTTAAAAAATTAGACAGGTAATAGAATCAGTTTTTGCATCACTATTTTTAAGATTTTTCTGAGGGATATGATTTCTGAAACTGAAATGTGTGTCGTTAATTTCTAACTTCTCTCTATAATGATTTGCCAGTACAAACATATGAAGCATAAACTGAGGATATTCGGTGACCATCAGTACTTCTGAGAGGTATGAATGTGTGAATCTTTGATGCCTGAGGCCTATTAGTTGACAGCAAACATGTATAAGTCACTGATGTTACATGTTGAAGTTATTGCTGTACAAATCAATTACCTACCTTTTCCTTACTTACATTACCAAGTAACAGTATGCAAAGATATGCCATTCATTATTCCAGGGTGAGCACTTATCTTGTAAATCCAGCAGTTGCTACAGTTATAGCTCAGGGTTGACTCTGTCTGATTCTAGGAGTACACAGCCATTACATGGGCAGGTAAAGGTTGTAAGCATTGCCTGGCATCAATGTTATTGTATGTATGTGCATAGGATGAAGGTTTTGGCCCCTTAGGTGATGAGTGAGTGTGCTATGCATTGCCTCTTAGCCAATGCGAGGGCATATTGAGCATACCTATGTCTGCCTACACCCACAGCAACTGATGGTTCCGACTCGGACTATTCACCTGCATGTGGCTGTGATGACCTCACCAGTGGTGGTGGGATGTGTGCCCCTTCTCCTTGTTGATCCTGCTGAAGCTGTTTTCTCAGGATGATGTTGTGAAGCATGGAATAGATGGTGAAGATTTCTGTACACGTACATGTAACTGTGACTTCAGCAGCCCAAACGCATGCTCTGTGATATTTCTGGTTTGAGCGTGTGCCTCATTATAGCATTCTTTAGTTGGTGTGTGCGCATTTCAGATGGGTGTCATCAGCCACGGTTTCAGTGCGTAACCTGCATCCTCCAATAATTAACCCTGTGGGATATCACCCCTAGTAAACAGCTCATACAGTTGAGAATTGTGTCAGATATGTCAGTCGTGGTAACTGCCTGGGTTGCCAGCACACACATTCAAGATGATTCCCTTAGCATTACAAATGACTTGACAGTTAATGGAGTGGAATCCCTTCTTATTTATGTACATCCTTCTCTGTTCCCCAGGTGGTGCTTTGATTTCTATATGTGCATAGTGTATGGCACCCAGTACTTCAGGGTAGTGTGCTACAGTGTAGAACTCCTGCATATTTGTGGCCTTGTCCTCAGGTGTATGGGGAAAATATATGTAGTCACTGGGTTGGAGCATAGCATTCAGGAACTGATGGAGGATCCTGGATCCTGATGCTTGTGACACCCCCAGCATGTCCCCTGTTTGTCTCTGAAAGGTTCCTGTAGCTAAAATTCTATGTGCTACACATACCTTTGTATACAACAGTATTGGTTCTCCTCAGTTTTCTCTTGGTCTGATTTGAGGATGATAAAGGTTGCAAAGTTCCAGTAGTGTGTCTCTATCCACCCTGTAGCACTCTACAATTTCCAACTCATGCAGATTGTGATAAGTTAAATGGGGTCTAAAAACTCTTCTTCTTCTTGGTTGTAGTCTATTGGCAGCAGGAGGAGCAGCACAGAGTTCAGCCTGTTGCACATACAAATAAATTAAAGCAACAGCAGCCCCTAACATTGTTGCTGTGTAGACTCCTTTCTGTGGCTGTATTCCAGTAGGTTTTGGAATTCGCAGGGAAAACCAGCAGTGAATCTACATGGTTGCTTTATAGCTTGTTGAACAGCTCCTCCATCTTGGATTGGTTGATTAGCATACAATTCAGCTGCTTATGCCATAATTATCATACCACTGCTTAGTTTATCCAAAACTGTGGGCATTGTGCCACAATGTATATATGATCTTAGGGGACTCTGTAGGGTTTATTGAATCTGCCTAGTTGTCTAAAAGCTGAAGTACCTTTGAGACTAGTTTTTGGTTATCTGATCGAAAACAAGAGTACTATTGCTAATATTGCTGAACTTTTTTGTTATGACTTTGGTTGTCATGAGTAAACATAGTAAAGCCATTTATAACATAGGAAAATACTATATTTTAAGTGAAAACAATGTTAAATGGTCCAAATTTAACTGACGAGGGAAATGCTGTCTTGCAGGAGATTTACAAATATGTAAAAGTACGAAAACAGAGAGCCGCTCAGTACCAGTGATTTGGAATTTGAACTGCCCAATGGACAACGGCTACCTACCTCAGCGTCTACGCAAGGAAATACTCTGGACACTAAGAGTAAGGCTCCTGATAACAGCAGACTGACAGAAAAAGACTTTACGTTTGACTTTTCACTTTATAATTTAGACGATGAGTCCAGGAGCACCGGTACTAAATCCAAGCGCCCTATGGCAGGAAAAACTTATACTTCAGTTGTTTCTCAAAGAAATGTAGCGCAAGGTACTGTACAACATAGCTCTAGCCCTCGGGCTAAAGCTAATACTAATACTGGCTATTTTAAGAAACCGAGTGGACTGCATGATAAACTGGACAATTTAATTTCAGTAGATGTTTGTTTTGATAATGTAAGTCACAAAGATTCTATTAGCAGTGCACTGAATGATGGCTGTCATGGCAATCTACGTGATCTCGTATATGCTTTGGGGAAAAACCTGAGTATAATAAGGGGTATTAAGATAGACAATGGGCAGGATTCACGAAGGCTTGCACGGAGTGTAAGAGACGTGCAACACTCCATGCAAGCCTCGCGATCCAGGAACAGCCCTAAACTCCGTGTAAGAGACCAGCTAAAACGTCTCTTACACGGACTGGGCGTGGACATGCTAAATACCTCACTTGCATCTGAAAGGTATGCAAATGAGGTATATTAGCGATCCACAAAGCAGAAACCAGTCCGTGTAGGAGACGTTTTAGCTGCAGAAATGTACTCAGTTGACAACTGAGTACATTTCTGCAAAATCCACAACGGAGCGATGTCAGCTCCAAAAAAAGGTTGCATATGAGTCAGGCAGCATGCCAATGGCCAAATATGTGGCCATTGGCAAGATAACCCGATGCAAAATTATTAAAAATATAATTTTTTTTTTCGGTGATCGCCCATGTTTAAACCCAGCGCAGCCCCGCGCAAACGGGCTGCGCTGTATAAAACATAAAAATGAAGGTTATAAACCCACAAATGTGGGTTTTATGCAATACATGGATTTACAATGCAGGGACCAGCAGACTAAAACCAACATGGCCACCGTGTAGTGGTTGCTAAGGGGGGAAGCTGAGTCTAAGACATGTAACTAAGCATTAGTAGGCAATCTCATGTAAATGAGGGTTCTGATACTGAATCTCACAGTCACATACCAAATGAGCACAGTCTGAGTAGTGTAAGAGATACAAAAGGGGGAGGAATAGAGTAGGAGATAGGTGACATCACAGGGGGGAATGGTAGAAAGAAATGCAGTTCATTGGAGGCCAGTGTAACATGACAGATGACAGGCACAGATCATGGAAAGAGGTGTGCCACTAGATAAGTCATGGAAAGTCAAGAAATGGAAGGTGTACACTGTAACCTACACCAAAGTTTCTTGCTGGCCGTGCATGCGCACGTGTGTGCGCCATGAAGCGCGAGTAGGACAGTGTGCGCGCGTGTAAGGCAGTGTGAGCATGTGGGAGCGTGTTGGGAGATGTTTAACACTGTTTGCGTGGGTGTGCACGCATGTAAGGCAGGCTGAGTATGTTGGAGGCTGTTGGCAGATGTGTAACAGTGTTTGCGCGGGTGTACGCATGTTTAAACCCGAATAAGTAGATTCTAAACCGTGTAAGCATGTGTGCGCGCGTGTAAGCCACTGTGAGCGTGTTTCAGATAGTATGCAAGTTGCTCCCCCCTGAGGAAACAGAGAGGAAAAAGGAAGCAACAGAATTAATAGGAAGCTAGCAGGGATAACTGCTGAAGCTAGCAGGTGAAAACAATTAGAAGCAGGCAATTACACAGGCAGAATAGTAGCCCAGCCCAGCACTTAAAACTCTGCAAACAGTAGTGCAGGATGTTTCCATTAAGAGACACTGCAAGACAGGAGTAAGCTAATAGAAGTGAAAACTGAAAAGCTTCACTCAGAGCAGAAATGTTAGGGGCTGCCATAGCTGTCATAATGAGACATAGGCGACTTGCTGAGGGTGGTGACAATGCAGATGGTGCCAGACAACCCACAGTGAGGAGACGGAGAAGAGTGTACAGGCCCAGGGTCACCTACCACGGGTTACATGAGCTGGAGATAGTAGAGCTATAGAGTGGACAGAGAGCTCCTGCAGCAAATTGTTGAGCTGTGCAGGCCACGCCTCACACACAGAACCAACAGAGGGGAACCCATCCCAGTGGAAACCAAGGTATGTGTTGGCCTAAGAATACTAGCAACAGGTACCTTCCAGAGACCAACTGGCGATATGATGGGGATATCACAGGCATCAGCCTCCAGGGTACTACACCAGTTCCTGGATGCCATGTCAGCACATGTCGGTGATCATGTATATTTCCCCAATGCCCGTGAGGTATTGGCCAGCAATATGCGTCTCTTCCAGCAAATAGCGGAATACCCTGAGGTACTGGGTGCTATAGACTGCACGCACATACGCATCAAAGCACCAGCAGGTGAGCGGGTAGGGCCTACATTAACCGCAAGGGCTTCCCTCCATCAACTGCCAGGTCGTGTGTGATGCCCAGGGCATAATAATGAATGTGTGTGCTGGCTGCCCTGGGAGTTATCACGATTCCCACATCTGGCATTTGACGCAGCTGTACCAGACATTTGCCAATGGGGACATCCCACACGGACACCTAGTGGGGATGCAGGTTATGCACTGGAGCCATGGCTGATGACACCCATCAGAAACGCACACACACCTGAACAGGAACGCCATAATGAGGCACACGCACAAACACGTAATGTGATAGAGCGTGTGTTTGGGCTGCTCAAGTCACGGTTCCGGTGTCTGGACACATCTGGTGGAGCCTTGCAGTACACACCAACTACATGTACCCAAATTGTCATGGTATGCGCTATGCTACATAATATGATCTTGCGAAAACAGCTGCAGCAGGACCAGCATAGGGCCGGGCCAAACAGCCCCCACCATTGCCAAGGCCATCACAGGCAGAGCGTGACTCGGAGGAGGAACAACCTGAGCCTGCCCCAGTAGGCAGAAGGAGGCGTGCCCAGTATGCCCTGGCCTTGGCAAAGAGGCAACGCATAGCACATACACTGGCACAGTAGGAACCCTGGGAATGATACCCTCTCTGACTCACTCATATAGTAACAGGGATGCCTAACATGACACAACCTGCTCTCAAACATGTACAGGGAGTGTAGTATGTGCATCCGACAGAGGCAGCCCTGCAGCACCACCTGAGGCATGATTGCCATGTGTTAAGCAATGTAACACCATCTAGTATATGCAAACATGAAGACCCTGCCTAACATCTCACCCTCACCAAGCATGATGCCACACTATGAAGACAAGAAGATCAAGTACAATAATTGGCTGAAGTAATGCAGTCAGTCAAAGGGGAGCCAATGTGTTACAGGCTGGGAAGATATGCGGAGTTTGACATGATGCACCACCTGCTAGGGGTGGCATGCACCTATCATGCCATGCCCCATGGATACTGGCAAAGGCTGTCAGTACCCACAACATGCCCTGAATAGGTAAGTCTCAAAACACAAACCCAACCTCATAGGTTCTACAAGGGATAGGAACCTAGATGTAATACTACCCCATGACAGATGTACAAACAGCAAGATGTGTGCAGTGTAAACGCACACAGTAAGGAGAATGTAGATACCAGTCCTGTAATAGAGAACTGGGCAAGGCTCACAGCAGCACCCAACACTACCAGGTCACACCTCATACTGTGCTGTACAGCCGCAAAACATGGAACAAGCTACAAAAGGAGGGTGACTAGCAAGAAATGGCAAGGATAACCACACCCCATGTTGGTACCACAACAAGAAGCAGCATGGAATATCCATGGTCAAATACCAATGGCTAAAACTGCCTCGCAGTATATAGCCTGCTGCAGACCACTGTCCTAATACCAGGAACAGCACCTGGCCTATGTCGGAATACATGAATATATCAAGCCCCCCAAACCACATTATATTGCTCGACTGAAAATACCCAGACATACACCGGTAGCATTGTACTAGCACCAACACAGTAGGAGAAAATTACCCAGATTCCATAAACCAAAATGCCCAGGAACAATGTACTACCCCCACAAGAGGGTAAGCATACTGGATGTGATAATCAGCAACATGTGTACTGGATGGCAAGATGAGAAGTGTACCCCTCACTGGTAAGACCAGACCATAGAGTAAGCACACTGGAAATACACACCCTGACCCCAGTCCCTGGCCAGAATACCACAGTGAAAAACATGTGTAAAGTATAGGTTGCAGCCCTCAAAACCGATGTTGAATCCACAAAAGGCCCTGTGCAAGTGCAGAATATGGGACACACCACAGAACATGTTATACAGGCATTCCATGAACACAGCCAGGAATGCTTGGAGTATGCAATCACAAATAACAACAACACACAATGCCATACACGCAGACATCTGGCATGCTGGGCTCCAGCCATTACCAAACCATGCAAGAGAATGAGGAAGATACCACATGATAGAGCAAACATAAAAAGGGAAGTAATCACTGACCAGTAGTATGGCAACAACATATGTCCACACATACAATCCACTAAGTCCAGCCACAACAAGTATAACCTATGAATCCAGAGGCAATGTGACGCCAGTACCAAGTACACAGACAACCACAACACCCCCGAATAAATACAAACATATGTGATAGATGCATCCATGTATCCAAAGCAGAGGTTGAGCTCCAACAAGCCAGTACTGTCAACACTAGTCAGGAGGAGAAGGTAACCACATACACCACAAACCCAGTCCCACATAGACCTACCACAACTGTAAACCAAACACATAGACACAGACAAATATTCCCGGAGGCCTTAATTACAAACACACCACACCAACAGACGCCTCCAAAGTAGATCACAAGCAACCACAACCTTCAAACATAGCACATGCAACGAATAGTACGCAAAGCTGGTGTGCCAAACAGTCACAGGCCCGAAGGAGAAACAAATGCCTGATACAGTCGTAATAGGTGTCTGTATAGGCAGAAACACAGCTGTCCCACTCACCAGACTGAACAAGGGAAAGGGTAGAGTAAGCTGCTTGTAGGTAGCCACAAAATGCCACTTAACACAAGTACGCAGGTCACCCCAAAGCAAGCAGAAATATGATGCACTCAATGTCCATGCTGGTGTGAATTACCTGAGATGTACCTCCCTGGTCAACAACAAATGAGACATGGATGGTCCCTCCGAGTATGTACCCCAGGGCGGGATGACACTGGCTGTGTGCAGCATCCAACCCTCACCAAGAATGATGCCACAGTACAAACACAGAATGCTCATGTTTAACAGCTGGCACAGTTACAGCTGTCAGTCCAAGAGGGTGTAATGTGTGTCCGCTGGAGATGTCAAGCATGACAAGCCATGCTGCTGTTACAGGGGTGGCTGTCAGCTGTTACCCGTGTGCGTCTGGATACTGGATAAGGCCTTTGCCGCCTCCATAGAGCCGTATGTAGGCAAGGCCAAAAAGACTACCCACCACCCTAGAAAACATAAGTGGTAGGAAACATAAGGGTAATGCTGACCAATGCCAGATGTGTAAACTGCAATATGCATGCCCCTGAGGCACTTCCCATTATGGAGAACATTGATGCCTGTCCAGTGACAGAAGCCTGCTGCAGGCCTAGTGATACCACACCAGCACTACTAGGTTATACCACATACCATGTGTTATGGCCCCAACACCTGCACCAAGACATCAAAGGAGGGGAGTATCCATATGCAGCACAGACACCCATATAGCCAGGTAACTGACAATGCACAAAGCAGCGGACACCACCCATGTGCACATAACTGTAGTCAAAACTGCTGTACAGTCTGTAGCATGCGACAGACCACACTCTCACACACAAGAACCCCACCCAGACATCCGAAGACACTGGACAGTATGGATGTCCCACCAAATACCAGACAAGGTACACAAAGTACCACATAGGTGTCAAACCATTATGTATGCAAGGAGTCATCAGGGACCTAGGGACACAGGTCGACATTAATCTGTCATGTGACAGCCACAATGCCAATGTGGCTATGAAGACTGTTGATACTGGACACCGTATCATGAAAGGATTCACACCAACATCAACAGGGGTCACTGTGCCGCTGTACTGTTCCCTTATCAGACCCATAATCTAGTACAATGACTCATATGGGATGTACCATACGTGACACCTGCAGCGGTTTGGAAGACCTCATAGTTACCCCACCAACAGGATAAAGGGTGCGAAATATATGTCATATGCTGCCTGGCTGTAGACACCCCAGCTGACTGCAGTCACACACTGCCTACACAGAGGCATTGTATGTCTGTTGTACCAGGCCATGTCCAACACAGGAGTAATGGACATGCTACACCACAGGAAATCAAAGCCATTGGAGCTGTGAGAGTCACAGATGTCAACCTCAACACATAATGAAATAAGATGTGCTGGAGGGACAGATACATAACCCATAGGCTCCCCACACCCAGAAACAGGATCCCAATCCATGGTAGGCAGAGCCCCTCACTGACACCCCTCAACAGGAATATTGCCAAGTGGATGGATGACCGTACATGTATACTGGGGTCCCCACTGTGTCACGACCAGACAGAGGCACAGTGAAGAACCTCATAAATGGCCATAATTGAACATAGCAAGGGGTGGCGAAAGACACACACACTCTAGCTAGGCTTACCAATGGCCTAGGGTGTCTAGCCTACTATGAACCCATGAACCTATGAAGATACAACACGTACAGGACACTAAGGATAATCACAAGGCTTACCCAACTGATGGTAGGAACCATGTTGGGCATCCACAGATATGCTCGAATCACACAGATATTACAAACAACATACCAAACACACACACATATTGCTAACATACAACCTGTCAGGTGCAGTGCAAACACCCCGAATGCAAAATACCTATCCCAGCAGATGGTCCCCTGACATTGCAGATGCTGAGGTAACAGCCATCATCTGCAAAGCAGAACACACAGCAGCAAAGGTATGTGATGGTGTCCTGTGCTGAGGCCAACATGGACCCCAAGAGTAATGGAATGCAAAATCACACTACTGGCCAATGTCAGCCTTACCACAGGGTATGTACCCAAAGAGCAGTGTACAACAACAGTGGTCCATCACAACAAAGGTGTTGCCTGAATGGATACTCCAAACTAACACCCCAGGATCCTGACAAGCTTGTTCTGCACAGCTATGGAAAGGATCAGTATGTACCGCAGACAGAAGGCTAATGTGGACCTACTGATACCGGACCCTACACACTGTGGCTGTTGTAACTGCAGAACCGGCCCCTAAACATGTCTGACCCATTTGAAGCAGTCATTAAGGTCATTGATGAGGGCTATGTGGTCCACACAGCGTAGCTGGACCGTGCACATGCTTCTAGACAATACCGTACGTGTTCAGTATGGATATGTTCACCAGCTTAAATATACACCCCTATGTCAGTAGAGGGGTTGCAAAGCAGACCAAGGACAGAACTGACATGGTCAGACATGCTGCATCCATGTCAGACTACAAAGCGGATATGAGTGGCATCCCACAAGGCCTGGTCTTGGCCCCCCCACCCCCGTTCTGTATACATGTCCCATAGGTATAGGCCAACATGGAAGGACTGTGACTGAGCATGTATGCAGAGGAGTACAAACAGCCCACCGTATCCGACCCCCAGCTGACACAAGCAACCCACAAAAGGGCCACCTACAAACAAACAACTGTAGCCATAGCCAAGTCAGCAAGCTAATCGCAGAACTGTGTATAGACAACCACTGTGGATATACAGTAAGTGCCCACAAATTACCACACAGGTGTTAACCCATGAGGCACCTAACATGTAATGTGAGACCTGGGTACAAAAGGTGATAAATAACCTGCACTGGACAAACATGTGTCTGTAGTGTTCGCAGAAACATGTACCATATACCCACCCAAACATGAAGGCTGGCAGATGTAGATAAGGGGAACTCACTCTGGCTCTGCAGCCATCCTCCATCAGCATCACAACTGACTACAATAGCCCCTGTGGGATATACCGCAGCAGACACCTCCAACAACTGTAAAGTCCACAACAGTACCCCACCAGGGGTAGCAAAGAGCCTGAACAGATGCCATGTGTTGCCTGAGTAAACAAACTGCAGCCCCACACACTGCCATCCTTCCCGGCTACAGGAAAGCTGTGCCTGATGTATGATGCCATGTCCAACCTGGAATGAATGAACATGTTGCACCTTGTACAATCTGAATGGCAGTGAGCTATGCACATGAGAGACCTGAACCCCAGCACTGACATACATAGGACAAGCTGTACAGAATGATCCATAACACAGAAGGCACCCTCACACTGCAGTAAACTCCTGGTACAGGTCAGCCAGAGTGCCACATATCGACACCCCTCAAGAGGCATCCTGATGAGTGTATGGGAGATGGTAGGCTACCCTGGGTATCACTGTTATGTCAGAGGTAGACAGAGGCACAGTATACCAACCATGACATATGTAATGGCAAACTCCAGTTACAATGTGTGTCGAAGGACAAACACACCCTGTGACTACCATCAGAAATGGCCTACAGAACATCGCTAGTGTTTGCCAATGTCCACCCATGTTGTGGAATACACTAGCAATGTTGGACGAGCCTGGTGTAGGTAGTCCATATCTGAACATATTGCAACATGGTCATATGTGCACAACTGGCCCCTACACAGTCTGTCGTGCTCACTATGAAGATGTCAAGCAGTGATAGGACTAAAGCCCAGGATACTGTCCACTACAGTGAAATACCGAACCAGTACACTATACGGTACTACAGTGTTAGGTCATTATGAAAGTATGTTGAGAACTGTCTGCAAAGTATCCCATGCAATTCCTGCAGGCACAGTATAATCCCTGTTGTGGCAGACACGAAGCAGTTGGCCAGTTAGTACACAACATGACACCCAGCACACAATCATAAACGTGTGATAATGACGAAGGTCACACACACCCAAATATGTGTTGGACTTCAGAGTACAACATATGGAAAGCTCACACTGGGCATGCTCGCACACTTTGATAAATGAGGCATATGTCAGACAACATGCCATGGAAAGGCTGAACTGGGCATGCTCACACACTTAGGCCATATCTCCGTGTAGCAGTTGGCCACACATATCTGGTATTTGTACGTGTCAGTCCAGGAACCAACCACAACACAGCAATCAGCCCAGTGCACACAGTAAATGACCACAGAGACATAAGTGATATAGTGGATCGCCGTCAGATGCAAACATCTGCCACAGATACACAAGTTGGTCATAGGAACAGGGAATGCTATGGCAATAAAGACCTGCAAACAGTAGAACAGCACAACAAATATTGTGCATCCGACAATTGAACATATGGGTGTAGAGGTCAATACTAGGCTTCTTGCCCCAGGGAATGGCAGCTCAGCCAGAGTGTGCTTGGCATCTGCATCCCCAGGATAGTAGGCTACCGTGCCACTGTAAAGTAGGTCACAGAAGGCGACATGTGAGGCTAGTGAGCTGTGCCTCTGTCAAGCAGGGGCACCGTGGAGGTCTCAGGGATTGAATGTGCTAAGCCACAGCCATGTTGTCGGTGTGTGCTGTGAGAGGGTTGCTGAGGATCTCTGACAGTAGGTGTCCATCAATAACAGACTGGGGGAGCCCTATCTGCATTCTCTGGACGATTCCACTGTCAACACTGTGTTGTAATGAGTATGTGTGAATGAAGTGCCATGCTGGAACCGTCCACAGATGTCCTCCCTCTGTGGGCTACAGCTCTGCAATGTATTAGGTCGCTCTGTCTGTTGAACGGCATATATGGCGGTGTACAGCTGACAGGTGTCTTGTTGTGGAGCAGTCATGGGTATATGTGGGATAGCATGACCAATGCAAACTGTACACATGCTCATAGGATGCAAGTGTCAAGGATTATGCTGAGTGGCCAGTATAGTCCTCCAGCATGGGTCCTCTGAAGTCATCCACCCCAGTCTACACAAGTGTAGAGTCTGCTTGTGCTAAACACAGTTTGTGTGCAGTGTCAACCTTGCCTGGGGTGGAGATGAGATATGGATGTCCAGGGAAAGGTGGACATGGGCAGATATCAACAATGGTGGTCTACCTCTGGTGTGGAACAGTGAGTACCCACGTTGCAGATGGACAGGTGCAATATGTATTCACCCATGTGGCTGTGGTGTGTGGTTCTGCCATAGCACATGGACCCACAAATTGTAGTGGCGGTAGGGTAAAGTGGTAGAGGCCTGAGTAGTTCTCACACACAATATGCCTGTACCTGATGTTAACAACTGGAATGGTGTATGTGAATACCTGCATATCCTGGCACTGTTCCCAGGGAAGCTAAGTGTGTGTCCTGGATGTGGGTGTGGTGTTCTGGACTGGTTGTGTTGTGTGTTACAGGTCCTGTGGTCCCAAAGCATGGTATAGAACATAACCTGCCAGTGCGATGTGCATATCTGACCCTGACGTAGGTGGCTGCAAATGCATATATATGCTATCCCCACCTGACAGGTAGTACTACATCTACATACCTCTGTGGAAATAAAGATGTCAGCACCCTAGAAATACTACAGGTGCAGAACAGATGCCCAGTAATTCGGATAGTGCGCTCTGCTAATGCGTCACCCTCAAGTGTCATAATATAGTTAGGTAGGGTTTGAATCCTGCAAATGCTCAGTGTGTGTGTGGGTGAGTGAGGTTTGTGTGTGAAAGGCTGTGAGAGGAAATGTCCCTTTGGCAACTGGGAGAACACACTACAGGATGCACACCCCTTTCTAAACACAGATGATGTCAGCACCCTATAAGTACAGCAGGAGAAAGGAAGCCTCCCAGTAATGTGAATAGCGCGCTCTGCTAATGCATCCGTCTCAAGTGTCATAACATAGTTAGGTAGTGGTTTGAATCCTGCAAATGGCAAGTGTGTGTGTTTGGATGAGGGGGTTATTGTGTGTGTGCAAATATGTATGAGGGAAATGTCCCTTTGGTAACTGGGAGAACACACTACAGGATGCACACTCCCCTTTCTAAACACAGATGATGTCAGCACCCTATAAGTACAGCAGGAGAAGGAAGCCTCCCAGTAATGCGAATAGCGCGCTCTGCTAATGCATCCGTCTCAAGTGTCATAACATAGTTAGGTAGTGGTTTGAATCCTGCAAATGGCAAGTGTGTGTGTTTGGATGAGGGGGGTTATTGTGTGTGTGCAAATATGTATGAGGGAAATGCCCCTTTTGGCAACTGGGAGAACACACTACAGGATGCACACTCCCCTTTCTAAACACAGATGATGTCAGCACCCTATAAGTACAGCAGGAGAAGGGAAGCCTCCCAGTAATGCGAATAGCGCACTCTGCTAATGCGTTTCCCCTGCGTATCGTAATGTAGTTAGGTAGGAGTTTGAAACCTGTAAATGACATGTGTGTGTGTTTGCATGTGGGGAGTTTGTGTGTGTGCATTTCCATATGAAAAACATGTTAGTTTTGGCAATCAGGAGATCACACTACCTGATGCACATTACCCTTTCAAAATACTGATGTTGTCAGCACCCTATAAGTATAGCCAGAGAAGAGGAACTATCTAGTAAACCGAATAGTGCGCTTTGCTAATGCGTCCCTCTCACGTGTCATGACTTAGTTAGGTAGGGGAATGAATCCTGCAAATGGCAAGTGTGCATGTGTGTGGGGTAGTAGGGTGTGTGTAAATGCAAGTGTGAGGGAACAGATCCTTTTGGCAAATACTACAATACACCAGATGCTGCATACTCCCCAGTAAACACAGGGGATGTCACCACACTATCAGCACAGCCAAACAGGGCTAGTTGGCTAGTAATGCCAATAGTGTGCTCTGCTACTGTGTCTATTACCATTGTCAGAGTACAGATAGGTATGTTTTGGTAACCCACAACTGTCACGTGTGGTTGTGTCACACAGTATGACCTTGTGTGGGTGTTTGTACATAACAATGCATGCCATTGCCTAAACCAGCAATGGCATTGCACACATGATGTATGTGTGTGACACATACACATAAATACCTGTGACCTGCAGTAGTTACCATGTCTGACACATGCTTCGTGTGGATAAATGGTATTAGCAATGTATACCAATATGACTGTGTCTTACTGTGCAGGGTCCACACGTGGTATGTCCCTATACAGTGTGGGTGTCTATGGTGAAAGACCTACAGCAGGGGATACACATCTGGTCTGGGCCATATAGTGTACATGTAGTCGATGTACAGGTGCTGCATGTTCCCACCTGTTGTGGTAGTGGTAACATGTCATTCCACTGCAATTCGGTGACCACATGCTGTGAACTCTTCAACTAGAGTGTTGTAGCTACAGTAATGCTCACACACAATGTTTGGCTGGATGCAGTACGGCCTTATAAACACAGTTCATGAGACTGTCATATTGCCGGTGTTGTTATGGAGGATAGGTGGTCTTCCTGTGTATGTGAGGGTTGTGTGTGCCAGGCTATGAACCAGATGGCAGTCCGACACACTGTCAGCTGCACATGAGTAGGCCCTGATGGTTTGTGCTGTGCCAACAACCTGGAGGTGTGTGTATCTGTGTTACCTTGGGATACCACCCCCTATCCATGTGTGTTACATGTGTAGGGGACGACAGGCATGGTATGGGGCATAACCTGTCAGTGATGGGTAACACCTGTGAGCCATGAATCATGAATCTGGTACTGCACAGACATTGCAGTTCACCGTGCTGAGGGCAGTGTCTGGTGCATGCATCTTCCGGTGTACACTGCTGTTGTTGTGTAGCAGCACTGTTAGTGTCCTAACCTGTGTGATACCCACGGAGGTCGCTATGTAAACCATGTCCTGCAGCATAAGGCAGTATGTGTGTACCAAGGAGCCTTGCCATTATACATCGGGCCATGGGTGTCACGTGCAAGATGACCCATGCACATCATTGTGGCTTCGCTAGCATGTAAGCACACGTTGACAGCCAGTGGATACCCTATGAATGACAGTGGAGACTGAGCATAATGTAGACATACAACACCCTTCCCACATATAGTGGTAGAATACCTGGTGAGGGTATGTTGGCAACCAACATCAGGCTCATACTGGCCTGTGCCACATGCTGAGAGATCCATTCTATGTTCCCTATCATGTAGTCCAGGGAGGTATGTCTCAGGCAGCCACACTGGCATGGTCAATGAGTGAGTCATATCTGTCCATGCCTCTGACTGACCTGTATGCATGTGTGCTGTGGTGGACCATAGTGCCCCTGAGTCATATCACTGTGACCTTCACCAGATACAGCCTGTTGAGCGGGACCCCAGTGCAGCACACATGACAGGTACCTGACACGTCTGTAGCAGGTGTGTTGTGTAGCCCTACAGGCTGTGAGTGTGTGGCACAGGGGATGTGCGTGCCATGTGTGGCATGTGCTCTGTTCTGACGGAACATATGCCTGTGTGCCAGCTGCGGAGGTGTGTGATGCCCAGGCAGGCTGCTAGTCTGAGTCCCCACGTATGCCCCAGTGTGTTCAGCATGCTGTCAGTGTGTGTCAATGTCTGACTGGTATTGTCGTCACTGTAATATATTGTATTGATTTATTTATTTATCCTACATTTGTTGACTGGGATAGCCCAACTGGATGCATGTCCATTTCCAGGGAAGGCCCGTGGAGACAAGCTACGAGGGTAGCAGATACAGCATTACATAATACTAGCATTACATAGTACAAACAGATTATTTACAGAGATTACATAAGTAAGCAAGTCAAACATGTTCCACAGGTTAATGTTAGACCTGAGCACAAGCCAGGATTAAATTAAAATTACACAGTAAAGTGGTTCACAGAAGTTACACATTCGAGTTAGCCAGGCTTGATACATTGACATAGCCAGTTAAGTGACAAATGTTGTTTGAGTCTACTGTTAAATGACCTAAGGTGGACAGTAGGGTAATATCAGCTGGAAGTGAGTTCCAGGATCTACTTACAGGGTTTGCAAAGAGAGAATCACCAGCTGTGTTATTAAACTTGCTAGTCTGAAGTAGTACTTTGTTAGAGGATCAAGCGGTCTAGGATTGTTATAGGGGGTGATAATAATTGAAGTGCAGGAGTATTGTCTGGATTATAGAGGATTTTATAGGCCATAATCAGTTGGTTATACTGTATTAGGCTGGGTATTGCAAGCCAACCAAGCTGATTTAGATTGATGCAATGATGTGTCCTAAAAGGCGGGCCAGTGGCAAACCTGGCAATGTGGTTGTAGCAAACCGAGTGCTTGTTAAGGACAGTCTTGTTCATATTCGAGAGTAGAGGGGATGCATACAGAAGGGTTGAAACAAGGTGTGAGCGAGCTATGGCACCTTTAGCTGGAGGGGCTAGGAAGGCTTTAATTCTGTAAAGTGACCCTAGTTTTCTATTGATGGCTTTGCTAATCTGGTTAACATGTATGTCACATATGAGATTATTGTCTATGATGACACCTAATAGTTTCGGAGATGGGTCAGCGGAGATTATTGTGCCATCAGTTGATGTTATGGTAACGGTGAAAGTGGTAGACCTACGTGTTGGTGGAATAACAGCAGTTTAGTTTGATTGGGATTTAGGATCAGACGATGTTCAGAAAGCCAGTTTGCTATTGTATTAAAGGTGGTCTGGGTAGCTGACCATAACTCTACTGGAGATGTGGCTGAGCAGATCAGAGTAGAGTATACAGCATATTGGATACAGCTGACTGTTGGGATGACAGTATAACGGTCGTTAATGAAGATGGAGGACAGCAAGGGCCCTAGTATAGAGCCTTGTGGTACTCTGAGGGTGTTAGGTAGAAGGTTAGAGGGTTTGTTCTGCCAGAGGCCAGCCTGCTGTCGACCATGCAGGTAGGATTGACACCATTGGAAGGCTCCAGTATCTAGACAGTCTTTGCAGGGTGTGGAGTACAAGTTGGTGATCAACCATATCGTATGCCTTTGAATTATCCAAAAAGAGGGCTGTGGATATATAATTATTGTTGCAAGTATGGCTTATGGTGTTAGTAAAGGCTAGGAGGCCTGACGTAGTGCTGTGATGAGGACGTAAGCCATGCTGAGTGTCTGCCATAATGCGAGTTTGGATTAGGTGGTGCATGACTTGTCTATGACGAAAGTTTCCATAATCTCTGCAAGTGGAGAGAGTATAGCTATTGGCCTATAATTGGAGACTTCAGTAGAGCTGCCTCCTGTGTGAAGTGGGATTACATATGACATTTTCCAGATGGTGGGAAAGTTAGATTCTAACATGGTTCCTTTGATTACCTTTGAGACGGGTAAGCAATAGCATCATCTGGTTTTGATAGGTACTCGGCAGGAGTTGATCAGCAGAAAGTGTAGTGGGTTTCACTGTTACAATCAAGGTACGGAGAAGTGAAGTGGCGACTGGTTGGCAGCTGGACGCAAGTAGTTTTCTAGGGTGCTGCTTTCAGGACCAGGGAGCTAGGAGGTAGATGGCTAGCTAGGGCCTGAAATGTCTCAGTAAAGGACTGGTCAAAGCTATCAGGAACATCTTCAGGGTATTATCAATAGTAGCAGCAGGGATTGGGGTTGACGTTTGTCCTGGACGTAGTATATATGACATGCCACCTGACAGGGTATGGCATTACTGGGTTCAGAGAGACCAGTCCCCAGATTGGCTGTGTGGTGGCATCCCACACATGTGTTGTACGTTCCTGGCCAAGGGTGATGGCTGACTGCATACATGTGGCAGCTGTGACAATGACACATGACTCACATAAACCACGACTGGACCATAGAGGCGATTCACAGGTTACCTTTGCACATGCCACCCTAGTAGTGTGATTGCCATGGTGAGTACCAACACATAGGGCCAATGGGGAACAACATACTGAAGGTGTGTATGTGTGGGTGGACTGCCACTGTTTCATAGCACTGACATATATGACTGCACACGTGGGTAAATGCCAGGTAAGACGTGTGCAATGTGTCACAGGCAACGTACATGCGTACAGGACAGACAGTGACGTTCTGTCATGTGTAAAGTTGACATACATATCGTACGCTATGCAGATGTCACTAGCAGTCTACAGAAGCACTGTAACTCTGCATTGCAGGTGTAAGCAGTGTTCCAGGGGACCCCAAGCGAACATGCATGCAAACAAAGCTACAGTACACAGGGCTGGAAGTAGTGCATTATACAACAAAGAAGGGGTAACAATAACAGTAAGTAACAATGCAAATATGTAGGCACTATCAACATGTACCCAGGAATACGCAGCACAGATGCCCATGGTAGAACCGATATTATGTCATACTTATTTGTGATTTGGATTACATTGGTACTGCACACATATCTACATGCGCGAACATCCACATGGCATAGTCGTTGTGGGCATCTTGACACCATTACTGTACATGTCCACCATTGCATATCACTACTTGCGTTAGCTTTCCCCCTGTGCTACCCATGTATGCGGCTATCTGTTGACAACCTTACCACCGGCATGCAATTATGTGCAGCTGTTATACTTTGGTATGTACTATGGGTGCAGATAACAATTCAGGACATTCATACAGTTACTACAGCAGGCATGCTGGGGTAAACACACAGTCATAGCAGCACACTGTACTGTTACCAACATGATACTACTAATACACGTCTATGTAGTCACCCTGTGCATCAGCAACGTGTTTACCTGTTCCCGCAATGATGTTGGAGATTGCAGGAGGTGGCACAGTGTCATCATATGCACAGGGTGTGGATTAGGTATGCCTGAGTCAGCCACTGATACCACCAATTGACATGTGTGTGTATGTGTGTTGGTGAGGGGCAGCAGTACAGGGTGGGGCAGTGTTGGTGCAGTGTGTGCATGTATGTGGTTGCCCTAAGTGTTAACATTTCGCATGTGTGTATGCACGCACACAGTTCCACCTCATGGCTGCCATATACAGGGGTTTGTGGACAGCCACAGACTGCACCTGGCAGGCCATACAGATCAGTGTCTGTGTGCACGGACACGGTACCTGTGCCTGGCAGGGGTGCTACGGACCGTATCCAGTACAAAGCCGGACTGGGTACTGTCATCAGAAGGGGGGGTGTTGACTGGACACATGTCCCTGTTGGGACTGTCCAGAGCCACGTGCACGTGGTCTCCTGGGGCGTTCCGATGACAGCACAGACCCAGCATTGCTGGGGCTGCTGCTGGCACTATGGGGGCGTGCGCGAGCCTGTTGTCGCCCGCGCCGACTGCCAGCTGCTGCTGCTGCCGGCATACGGCCACGTCGACGCCGCAAACGCCCACCATTGCCCTGGCTCATGGACATCTGGTTGTGGAACTGCTGTAATATGTCCCCACAACGTCTGTCTATGACATCGGTGAAGTTACGGATAGCATCCGCAATGTCACGCATACTGTCTGTCATGGCTGTGCGACATGCTCTGAGCTCCCTCAGACCCTGTCTGGTGTACCTTTCCATACGTGACTGAGCCTGCATGACAGTCCGAAACATAGCTGAGGTTGACAGACCTCTTTGGGCACGTCGGCCAGAGGCAGTATGCCCACGGATGCTCCCACGAGAACCCATGGGCAACTGTCTGTGTGGTACCATCGGAGGACCCTGCCCATGGCTGCTGTGTGGGGATGCATGTGCCACAGGTACCACATTACCCTGGTCTATGCCCGCTGTATCCTGTCCATCACCTAGGGACAATGGTGACAAAGGATGTACAGGCAGGATGACTGTGCGCAATGATGGGGTTGACAGCTGTGTACTGTCAATTGGCTGACCAATGGCAGACCCTGACACACCTTCCTGTACCATTACACAAATATCATCATTACCAGTAGCCGTGGCACAGGATTCAGGTTCCCTGCTGCAGGTCACCAGAGCAGCCCCAGAACCTGTGGGATGAAGACAGGAAACACAGTTTACAGTCTCCAGACATTGTTACCAGTGATGCACTTATACACACATGCACACATGCACACATGGACACATGCACACAGGCACACATGCACACATGCACACATGCACACGTGGACACATGCACATGTGGACACATGCACACATGCACACGTGGACACATGCACACATGAACACATGCACACATGTTCACATGCACACATGCACACATGCACACATGCACACATGGTCACATGTACACATGCACACATGCACACATGCACACGTGGACACAGGCACACATGCACACATGCACACGTGGACACAGGCACACATGCACAGATGCACACGTGGACACAGGCACACCTGCACACATGCACACATGGGCACAGGCACACCTGCACACATGCACACATGCACACCCTGCAGTATACACACAGAGCACTACTGAGTTACACTACTGTTACTAGCATTATCAGGACTATTATAGGTTATGTTAAACACACTCACCAGCATGGATGGCCTGTCTCGCTGTAACCCTGGAGGGACCTGCAGAAATGATGAGATTAATGTCAGTGGGCACATCTGTGCCATTGATATTGCATATGATACAGTGTACAGAACAGTCAGGTGTACATATGGCATATTACCTGCACGCTCCATGTCGTGCTGCTGTGTGGAACCAGCCTCCATCATAATGCAGGTGTACTGCTGTTGGTGTTCGGGGCTGGAGCCACAACACTTAGGAGTAGCCCCTCCAGTCTGGTGAGGGGGGGATGTGTGGCCACCCCACCTCCTGTGGCGACCTGTTGCCTGTGGATATCTGATGCACGCTGTCGGACACTTCGGATTAAATCACTGCAGTGATGTCGTACCTGCTCATATGTCCTGTTATGCGTGCCAATATCATTTACCCTACGGACAAGGTCTTGCCACAGTGCGGCCCTCTCCTGCTGATTCTGACTGGTGCGGGAAAACAGGATGTCATACTCCCGCACCAGGCTCTGGTGGATCTCCTCATCTTCCGCCACAGAGTAGGCGGGGTTACGCTGTCGCGCCATCTCCCTGGAAGAGAACACAGACAGGATATCAGCAGACCATGTCAGCAATATATGGCACACATACTATACATGATACTCATGTGTAGTGATATACTACTACTCCCATATGTTGCATGTGTGTGTGTCGTGGTGGATACACAGGTACATGGCCAGATATCAGTGCTCAGCCAACACCTGTGCAACAATACCTGCCACATTCCACACAACATAGTAGCATGCCCCATCGGTCAGCACACACTGACAGGTGCAATGCACAACCTCACTCTTGGGGTTCATCCCAAGGTACTGTATGTGGGACACCGTCCACTACTGTGATGTGGACAGACGTTACTCGGCCTGGATATACATATCCCACCACCACCACCAGCACAGTAGACTACTTTGATATGTATGTGATTAGACAGTTATTCACTTGCTGGGACTGAGATGGTATCCATGCAGCACACTGGGCCAGTGGAAGCCACAAGCCACACTGCTGACCCCTTTGCAAATGCTTACCACGGACATGCCACGGATTGCATGACACTTGCACACACATGTCTAACCCAGACCCTATGCACAAAGGTTAGGCATCCTGTCCGGTGGACCCCAGACAGAGGCAGATTGTATAACAATAGCAGGAGGCTACTGCAGGACAGAGCACATTCACATTAAGGGTAGGCATCTGTGGTCAGCACTGGTACTACGCTACGGTCCGTCATAACAACAGCCACGGCCTACTCTGGGAGGGAAATGGACACAAACACTATGGATGACCACAAGGCCTTCTTCAGTTATGTTACACATATGGACCACATGCCTCAGATATGCTCTGTGTTAATCCACACCTACTTAACATTCACCAAACACACGGATATTGGCAACAATCCTGCAGACATGTTCGGTGCACATATCCCCCCTCCTTCTCCCCCACCTTTGAAATATTTATCCCAGCTGGATGTAACCTCCCTATCATCTCACATGTCCAGGTGAGGGCCGCCCTCAGCAGAGGAGAACACACAGCATCACTGTGACCTCGTGGTCCCCCTGGATGTGTGCTACCGCACTCTGAGAGGACATACCACCGCATGTAACACTGATAGTTTATCTTGGCCATGCTACAGGATATGTACCTGGACAGTGGCATACAGCAACAGTGGTCCCACACCACTAAGGCGGCACCTCGACTGACCCTGGGAATTACCACATCATATGCATAATGGGCCTGGTCTGCTAAGCTATGGAATTATGCAGTATGGGATGCATATGCAGTGACATCAGGTACCTGCAGACACTTGTTCCCAGCCAGTGTGCCTTTGGGATGGGCTGATCCTGACTTTTGAGCCTGGCTGACATTTCAAAGCAGTCACTACAGCCATTGCTGGGCCAACGCACAGACACATGCTGCCAGGATCCTGGCCTATGACTGATTGACATGTGATGTATGGACATCCCCTTTTGGTGGAACTACGTACACACAACATATCACATGGACATACCTATGGATACAGACCTATGACACATTTGGAGGGTTCACAGTATGCACACTATTAACCTGCTACTTTGCATTACCTCTGTTTGTCGCAGCTGGTTGCGTTACCACAGCTTCTGCTTGCTGCTGCTACTGTCAGTGCTGACAGCTTCGGGTTACAGAGTCACAGTGTCTGGTTTTTATTTTTTTTGCTCTCTCTCTCTCTCTCTCTCACTTCTCGCTCTCCCTCTGTCTGCTTACAGACAATGCAATGAATGTATTGCATGTGGGGAGTGTTAGCACTGGATGCTTTTGTAGGTATCTGCATAGGTCCATGTGATGGCCTCTGCACCAATTGTAAGCCAGCATTTGCTAATTGCATACAGCCAGTTGTGTACTGATTGCAGTTCTCACTGTGATTTCAGGTCAGTGCTATAAAAGGGTATGTGGGATAGGCGTTGCCCTTTCAGATTGTGAGGGCGGGACCATGCTGGTATGCTGTGGACAGTGTTCTGTGAGTGTAAAGGTTAGTATCTCTCTCATGCTTCAGGCTGTGTTGTATATTCACAATTCTCCATTCCTCTCTCATGTTCCCTGTAGCAAGTGTGTATGCACATTGACTCCTACAACTATATATAGATATATATATATATATATATATATATATATATATATATATATATATATATGTACATATGCATACATATATCTATGTACTTTAACTGACCTTATTATCTACAGGCTGCCAACTAGCATGGCTGTTTCTGTTCACACACTACTATTATGGAAATCCAGTAGTTTTGACATTTATTTTAAATGACATGCTTTGTGTACTACACATCCTATATTCCCTTTACATTCATCCCTACTATTACATGTTATATTTATTTTAGCACAATGTTTTTGTATAAGAGTCATGGCTTAGTGGTAGGTCGTACAGACTAGTGTTTCCAAGGTCCTGGGTTCGGGACTGGCAGTGGGATTTTATTTTTCTTTTGAACTAAGTACAGGACCTGTCAATCACAGTGACTAAGGCACTTTTAAGTAGTTGTAACCGGGCTAGCGCTGGTTTGCACAGAGCTTACGCATGCGCACTGGCGGTTAGCTCTGCGCACACCTGCTTACAACCGCTTAACGGTGCTTACTCTGGCTCACACCCGCGCTATTTTCTTTGAAAGAAAAGAAAATGGGGAGACAGGAAAGTGGTGAAAAGGGGTCACAAAGAGGGTAAGACAGTAGGGAAACAAGCTTGGGATGTGCAGGAGGGATGTAGGTAAGGCCCATAGCTGCCCATTTCTTCATCAGCAACAGCTGTGCATATGTATGTAATTTGGTGTGACATTTGAAACCTTCCACCCCTGAGAGAGGTGTCAGGACAACAATAATACTTGTTGTACAGCCAATTGTAATTGATAGGTTCCATGTCCAGCAGACATGTGTGCGGAATGGGCAGCTATGTATGGGGCGTAATTTTTTGTGGGTACAGAGTGCCCTTTTTTTTTTTTTCAGGTGAGAGTGGTATGTCAGGTGAAGGAAGTCGGTACAGCTGGGGAGGTAGGTTGGGTAGGTAAACAGACAAGACAAACAAGACGCATACAGGGGCGGTGTATGACACGTGTGGGGGTTACACAATTGACGGGGACGGAGGTTTGGATATCCAGAGCCCATGAGCCCACAGATGGCAACAGTGGAACTGATATCCCCACCCATAGGCAGTTGCCACTGTTCCTTCACTGCCCAGGATGGGGCTGTGCTGGGGGCTGTGTAGGCGGGGCAACAGGCATGCCCGTTAGTTGCGCCACCCATGCCTCGAGCTGGCGTAGGGGCTCAAGGACAGAGTCCCGAATCTCCCTACGCACCACAGTCCGGACGCTACGGAGGGTGAGTGGTGGTTCTCCTCCGGCCACACTTGCAGAGGGGGGGCGAGCCCCATCCCCTGCAGCGCTTCCACCCGCAGGTGGCACAGGGCCACCGGAGGAGGGTCCGGACTCGGCACTAGTGCCAGGTGCACTCGCCAGCTGAGGTGGGAGAGGTGGGTCCGCTGGAACCCGCCTTCCCTGTCGTCCTATGTTTTGCATTATGTCATGACAGTTTGGGTTAGTGACATATAATACCATTCACAATTAGTTGTAACAGCATGCATTAGTATTCCCATTAACCAAACACCCAGATATTCACACCATTGAACAGCGTGCATAACACATGCATAATTTGAACAGAAATACACAGTCCAACAACATGCAGGGTTAATTGATGGCAACAGGCCATCAGGTGTGGATGTATGAACAGGGCAGATGCATCAACGGACATGCAAATATATATGACCCAACAGGACAAACGTCCAGGGGTGTTAATTGTGATTGCACATACCATTTTCACGTGGAATGGGTTATATGTGGTTATAGGGTGGGGTAAAGAAAGTAATATTAACACCGAATAACAATACATATGCTGTACATTTCTAATAGCTACAGTTATATACACACTACTGTTCTAACTACAGTTTCCTATATGATAACTATTTCACCTTGGTGATAGGACTGTTACTGCAACATCAATATACATTTTAGTGTTCTTCATACACATTCATATCTAGCTTTGTTCAGCTACATCATCTTGCTACATTTGCTTTATATAGCTGTAGACAAGTGTGGATGTTTGGTATATCAGACAATCATCCTATCTGCGTATTTCAGACTGAGAGCAACATATCCAGATTTTGGGATACACATTCCACATGCAGCAACACTTTGAACATATTTCGCTGTTTGGTTTTGAATCTCACATGCATTTCATTCTGTCTTGACTGCAGTATACTTTATTCAGGGGTTATTACTACTGTATTGCTGGATTCATGACACTTTCTCACACTCTCTCACTTGCTTTCATTTTACTATTCAGGATGGTACTTCTAGGCTTTATTGACATGTTTTAACAGTAGTTATTACAATCCTTTCCAGCAGTCTCACTTCTGTCATGTTTCAGTATTTCCACAGGGATATATTTCACACATGTGATTTCATCATCTTCTGCAGCTATACTTTTCAGCCTGCTGCAGGTTGTGTACTATTTTCTTACAGGCAGGGCATTTTATTTCAGAATATATGTCGGACAGTTTCATGTTTAGGTTAAACTTACAGGCTGAAAACTCTTGTAATCAAGCAATACTTGCATACACTTTCACACTGTTACTTGCAGATTTTATTCCTTACTGACTACACTGCACTCTTTTGCTGACTGTCATACTTTTATATTTCTTTACAGTTACTGGTAGTGGATTACTGACCTGCCTGGTGGCGCAACAGCACCAGCCTATCGCCATAGGCTCTGCGGTTCGCAGAACGGACACCTGCAGCTGTAATATAAATGAAGTAATATTGGAATACACATCTCCATAATATCAGCTAGTTTAATTTTTACATACATAATTAAATGTTACTTACTCAGTAGTGGGGCGTTGGGTGTTTGCCGGGCCTCCTGGATCCAAAGGTTCAGTTGGTCCTGCTTGCATCTCTTCAGGTCCGCATGGTGGTGACGGACCTGCTCACCAGTCCTTGGAATCCCTGTGGCACTGGTGAGATCATGAGCCAACCGGTCCCACGCCTCAGCCCTGTATGCTCCCCAGAGGACCTGGCCCTGCATGAGTTGGGCCTCATGATTGTGGACTAGGAGCCAGGCCATGTACCTGGACTCCTCAACACCCCACCTCTGTGCTCGAAAGCGACTACCCTCTCCTACTCCTGACATTCTGCCTGCAGGTCTGTTCTACAATCGTTTATGCTGTGTATTCCCGCCTATGGGGCTTATATAGTCCGTTTTCCCGCACATATCTGTGATTGGCCATTTTGGAATTGTATCAACTTCAGTAAACCTGCATTGTCATGCTCTAGTTTGTATTCATTCCTATATATTAGCTATTATTGCATTTACAGGTACTGCTGTCATGGCTTAGTGGTTCTGTACCTTGACTATGGTGTATAGTATCCTGGGTTCGAACCTGGCCACTGCTTTTTATTTTTCATGACTGTCTAGACATGCTGAGGGGTGTGTCTGTGTAAAGGCAGTTTTGATACAGCTTGCTCAACGTTGCCCGTCGGTTAGCTTGTTTGCACAGTGCGCAGCTCCGCGCAAATGGGGTAAGCTGCTTTAAGCCTCATTTGGCTATCGGCACGCATATTACGCTCAGCTCAGTTAGGGGCACATAGATTTAGCATGTTAAACCACTGCTCAGCTACGGGCACTCATTTTGCACCAGTTAAACCACTGCTCATCTACGGGCAGATGCACTCACCCTGTTAAACTGTAGCTCATCTATGGGCACATCTGGCATTTTTTATTCTTTTGTTACCTCACATTTCTTCAATATAAATGGGCTATTTCATTACATTTTACATAAGTTGTGGTTTTATGTGTACATATTTGTCAGGGACTTGTTTCCTGCTTATTTTGCAAAAAAAATAAATTGGTGTTGTGGGGGCTCGAACCATGAATGCCTGCTCTGCAGCCAACATCTCTACTGCTACGCTATTGCTTCCTGGTTTATTTTGCATATTTAGTTCTTATATGCTTTCCCACTGACTGCTAACTGTAGCTGCGCTACGGGCACGCCCGCGCAAACGAGCGCACTCACGGTTAAACATCTTTACAATTTAAAAAAAATATAACATGTTCATTTATATTTATTTTATGTTCATAGTCTGTGGGGGCATGTGTTGTGTTCTGTTTATTCACATTTCCGTGGACTCTGTCGTGGGTGTTTCCTTTGGGTACTTTTCCTCTTCTGGGGGCGTGTCCGCTTACAGGGCTCGGCCTACGGACACGCCCCCTACTGTCTTACATGGACCGTGTTGGCCTTCAGTGTGATTCAGCATGCTCTCATTAATATGCAGAGCATGCTGACATCACTCCGTTTAACTGCAGCCTCCGTGTATGAGTTATAACTCTTACACAGAGGCTTCATGAATCCTGCCCAATGCCTATCTAAATAAATGTTTGACTTTGAAGTTAGTTCCCAAGGTACTTAGATTTTTTAAGATACCCATGGGTATAGTATTAGATGAGCAGAACTGTGATGAATTTGAGACATTATTTAACCGATTTGGTTATGATTTTATGAAATTGCTAATTAAGAAAAACGACAACAAATTATGTAAGTACATTGAAAAGGTGGAAAAACTCAATAAATTCATTTCAGATGATATGCTGTTCGATCAGTGGGAGAATTTGTATCATAAGCAGTTTATTGAAGCTGATCGTAAGGCTTATAGTATTGTGCAAAGAAAACATAGGAAGTTGGAGAGGGATATGATTGATTGCAAAAATAATATGGCATACCAATGGAAAAAAGAGATAGGAAAATATCCAGAAATGCATGAAAATAAGAACATAGAGAATAATAATGGTTCTTATTGTCCCTATAGAGGGAATGGAAATGGTTATGGGAGAAGGAACCAAGGTGTAAAAACAAACTGGCAGAGAAATTGGAAATGGAGGGAAAACAGGAAAGGAGGAGGACAGAGATACCAATACCAATACAATCAGGAATGGAAAGAATATTAGCATTTGAATACAATAAAATATCAAATCTTTATATTGATTTTTAGGTGAAGACAATAACAATAATAGTTGTAGTACTGATATCAACATTAATGAAAATATAGTGTTTCAACAAAATTAATTTAATATATTTAACTATACGGATATGGATATAGGGGATGAGTTTTTCACCCTTTTTTCTAAGGGAATGAAATATGTACCAAGAAAGAATTTTAGGGTAGTTGATTGTATAACAGAAATAAAAAAATATCTTAGGAAAGTTAATCTGGCTATGCATTTCAATAATACTTCTCATATAGCTGAGAATAGTAAACTAAAGAAAAAAAGTACATTTATCCCACCTTCTCATCCACATGTAGCTTTATATGTAAAATTAGTTACTAAAGAAATATATTTGCTAAAGAATGACACTTGTGTAAATAAAGACAGTAGTAATTTAAATAAGAGAGAATTAGCCCTACTAAAATGATTAACTGAAGATAGATCAGTTAGAATTATGAAGCCGGATAAAGGGGGTGGGATAGTACTATATGACTATAATGAATATATTAATAAAATGTTTGATATATTAATTCAGTCTGGGAATTATACTTCTGTATCATTGAATGAAATAAATATAGGATATAGTCGTATCAATATATTCTTGGAAGACATGTTATTAGACGGGAAGATAAATGTAGATTTATACAATTTCATGAAGGTGGATCATCCCACACTTGCCACTATAGTGGGGGTGCCGAAACTTCATAAGAATCTCATTGACCCTCCGTTCAGACCTATTATTTCAGGTAGTCGTTCCAAGACATTCCCTATGGGAGTGGTTATTGACACTTGGTTGAAACATATTTACAGTAAGGTACCACATTTGATTAAAGATTCGTGGATGTTTTTGGGGAACTTAACACCAGTAGTATGGAAGGAAGGACTGATGTACATAAAGATAGATGTAGTAGATTTGTTTTCCTGCATCCCCAAGGAAGAGGGTCTGGATAGTGTTTTTAATAGTATCAAACAGTATTCCAGTCTAGATTGGGAATTAATTAATGTTATTATGGAATTAATGAGTATCATTTTGGATTATAATTATATATATTTTGAAGGGGAGTATTACAGGCAGACCCGTGGAGTAGCCATAGGGGCTGCCTGTGCCCCAATATTTGCTAATTTAGTGATGCTGGACTGGGAAAAGGAAAAACATATTTAAAAGTGATTATTATAAATATATAAGATACTATACCAGATACCTAGACGATATATTTATTTTATGGGAAGGACAGGAAGAAAGTATAGAATAATTTATTAGCTATCTGAATAGTACCAGTCAATTCCTGAAATTCACCTATAATTGTAGTAAAGAAGGTATAGCCTATCTAGATACATATATATCCAGTAGTGAAGAAGGCTTCGTTTCTCATATGTATAGGAAGAATACATTCTCCAATAACTATTTAGAGTTCACAAGTAATCATCCATACAAGACAAAAAAGAGTATTTTCAAAGGACAATGTATTCAAGCAGCTCGAATGACTTCCAACTAAAATGAGATGATAGAAGAGATTGACTTTATCAGCAGGTTGTTTGGTACTAGAGGATAGCCCCCCATTTATATAAAGAAATCAAAACTTATGTTATAGGAGAATGGGGGAAAAATATTTCCCTGTTTTGGGGAAACCATTAATGAATAGCGATATTACACAAGATTCAGGTACAGAATATAAAAGAGCATGCATTCTGGAATATACACCGCAGGTAGTACATATTAAAGATACATTGAAAAAATATTGGAATATTCTGATTTTAGATAATGGATTGAGGAAGATTGTTGGGGATGCCCCCATATTTATTTACAAAATGGGTACAAATTTAAAAAATATCTTTGAGAGAAACAATAGGGTACTGAATATGAACACACAATACAAAGGAACTCGTAAATGTGGATGCTGCAGGTACTGTCAGGTTATATTAGAAGACGAAGGAGTTGTCTTGGACAATATTAATAGGACAAGAGTCACTTTTGAGAGAGGTAATTGTAATACTAAAAATGTCATTTATATGGCAAAATGTTTAAAGTGTACTTGCTATTATATAGGAAAAACTGAACGTATGTTCAAGAAGCGTATATATGATCATTTATACGCAATTAAGAAAAAAGATAGTAACAATGCACTTTATCAGCATGCATTAAATACTGACAGCACCCACCATTTTAAATTTGCCATTTTGGAACATGTTACTGAGAATATTAGAGGTGGCAACATGAGTGTACACATAGCAGAGAAAGAGGCTAAATGGCAAATTTTAACTGATGCATCCACAATGCCTGGATTAAATTATTACATTACAATAAAGCCTTTTTTACAAACAGCATAACATGATACAGATATGTAGTAGATATGAATGTACTATTATTAATGTGTTTTAAATATTTAAGTGTGTTTTTAATGACAGTCATGTTATGTATCTATTTTTTGACGTGACTTCTATATTAGTAGTCCATATATGGTGATGTGGCAAGAGTTATATTATTTACATGTTTCATATTATCAGCTATTCATATTGTATTTTATATAATTATTATATTTATTACATTATTTATATATATATATAAACTGTATATGCGTAGAAGAATTGTGGCATCTATTTTATTATGGTAGATATAGATTAATTCATATACACAAATTTCTTTAATAGTTTATCATTATGATTATGTATTTTAGTATTTTTAGGTTATTTTAACACTAATTGTTCATTCACTCTGTCATACGAAGATGGGTACTTTTAGATATTCTTTGGCAATCCTTGGGTATGAAATTAGAAGATATGTATTGAATCTAGATTTACGTTTATTAGATTTGTCCATGACAGCTTATCATATAGTTAGTATTAGTATTTATCAGTATTAGAATCAGCGACTATTATTATATGATATGTTGTTCAGCATATTAAATATTTTTATTCGTATGTATTTTAGTTATTTACAGCAATGTTCATGTTATATTAGTGTAGTTTTAACATTTAGAATATAATATGTACCTCATATAAAATGGATATAACTTAGACTTCTGTAATATTTTATGTGAGGTACCTTTTTAAATGGAAGCGCTGTGATGGCACCAAAAAGTGTTTAAATAGGTTTGTGCTAATTAATTGATTGATTCTGATGAAGTCCACATGCTGGTGGATGAAAGCGCTTGATCCGTTTACTTGCTCTGTATCAGTGTTTTTCTTTTTATGTTTGTCGTATTCTATCATCATTAAACAGGACGTATTATTGCTTCAGTTGTGGGCTCTATCCTTCTGGACAAGACTAGTGTTTGTGTAACATAGGAAAATACTATATTTTAAGTGCAAATAATGTTAAATGGTCCAAATTTAACTGATGAGGGAAATGCTGTCTTGCAGGAGATTTAGAAATATGTAACACTTTAGTATGTAGAATAATTGCAGTGAGGACAACTGATCTAAATTTGAGTAAAAAAACAAACTTATTTTTCTTTTAAAGCACTCGTTTTCTTAAAAAAAAAATTCACAGCTCCATTTATTAACATGTCGTTTTGAATTTATGAAAATGTATTTTCTGTCACATTAAATTGTGAATCCATTGTTGTTTATTTTACTAAGCAATAGTTTAAGGGGTTAGGGCTTCTGGCGTACTTAACTCCCATCCCACTATTATCCTAAGCAGTATACCGTGGCCCTGTGGAATATTAATAGTCATTCCACTGTGTTGTGTCCTTTATGTAAGCCAAGAACAGAATGAGGGGGGTGGCAATCGCATCAGCTGAATGCCATAATATCACACCATTCATCAGCCTTAAATGTCTTGACATTAGAACATACAGTAATCTTATGTTGTCCCAGCTGGAATACAATGAAGTCCTACCTTCCAAGCAGCCTACTGTCCACCAAGTCCTACCTTCCAAGCAGCCTACTGTCCGCCTTCATTACTACAATATATGTTGGCAAGGGATAACCATGTTCACATATCACTGCTCCTGTTCCCTGCCCTCCTGTCAGTACTGTAGTTCTGATTGTCCTTCTTTCACTAGTTTTATATATGTTTATGTGGAATTATTGTAACATACCTCTGCTGTACCAAGCTGGTGGCATGCTAATGAGATAGAAAGGGGCTGCAGAAGAAGCTCATATATGAATCATTCAGGTATGGCATCATAATCATGGCATAATAGTATCAAGACCACCAAAAGGTAATGTGAAACATGCCAACCAAAAACATTAAAAACAAAATGCCAACAACCACACAAAGCATATGCTCTAAAGACATAATTTTAGATGTACAAATAAAATAAATAGTTTTTTAGTTTTCGCAGGGGGCCTATCTCCCTGCACTGCCCATGTGTGGAGCTGCAGTCTTAGACTCTTGCTAATTAAATATACAAACTCTGAGATTGCACAGTTCTGGGGAAAGGGCAAATTCCTCAACACTGGTATTAAAGCGATATCACACCACTTTAAATTAGCTTTCCTGTCAATAAAATTGAGCAGGCAGGAAAGCTGTTGGCACTGGTAGCAGTCAGCTACATTAATAACACTCTTTCTTTCTCATTTCTCTCTCTCTCTCTCTCTCTCTATATATATATATATATATATATATAGAGAGAGAGAGAGATAGATCTAGTTCACAAATGAAAACTCAAAATACTGAAATTCATTTTACTAAGATCACAATACCTACATTTCAAAATACTGAAAACTCATTTGACTATTATTATACTGAAAGCTTACAATGCTGAATTTCAAAATACTGAATTTTAAGCCATAGACATGACATGTGTTTCCCTTCACCTGTGAGTTGCTTGTGACAAAAAAAAATTACTATAACTTGAAGTGGCGACTGACAGAATACCGACAGTAGCATAGAAAGTGGTGTTGTAGTGTTTCCAAATTTAAATATATCTCTTTACATTTTTATAGGAAGTATCTGATGTAATATGGTGGATGCTTCATGTGCTCCTGGCAGTAGTGGCAGTGTGTGCAGTACTGTAATGTAAGTAAAAGTTATATGCCCTTTTCCCCACTGTAGTGCAATTGCAGAGTTTGTATCTATAGTTAGGATGGTGTGGGGGGGTGGGGGTATAGCCCCCCCTGACCTAGTTTGATTTTATATCTCCCAATTTCTGTTAAAAGGGTAAGTAAGTAGTTTTTAAGTTTTGGAAATAATTAGTTGTTGGTGTTGTAAGTGTACATGTCTGTGGCTTAAAATTCGGTATTTTGAAATTCAGCATTGTAAGCTTACAGTATAATAATACTTGTTCAAATGAGTTTTCAGTATTTTGAAATTTAGTGGTTTCAGTAAAATGAATTTCAGTATTTTGAGTTTTCAGTCATGTGAAGTAGAGCCATATTTATCTACACAGACACACACACACACACACACACACACACACACACACACACACACACACACACACACACACACACACACACACACACACATATATATATTTGTTTTTTTTTTCAGTTGCAACTTATAAGTAAGAGCATGGCATCCATACCTAAGGAGATCATAGTCCCACTATACCCAGCCCTCATTAGACCCATAATTGAGTACAATGCCACCTCTGACATGTACTTGAGCAGGCATTTGCAACAGCTGGAAAGGCCACAGTGGCTCTGCAATAAAAGAATACAGGGTGTAAATAGCATATCCTATGTGGACTGCCTCTTCCTGTCCCTGCACTTGGTCTCATACAGACTACTGGGAGCAATCTATGCCTAACCAACAAGGCAGTCCCTGATCCAGCCTTGACAAATTTGCTACACATTTGCAAAACAACCACATTACAATTACCCAATCTAAGGATCTTAATCTTATCTGTGACATAAACAAAACATGTTGGAGGGACAGATATGTGTCTTAGAGATTACCCATTCCCTGGATCAGACTCCTCATGCATGTGAAGCAGAGCTCTTCCCTAAGCTTATTCAAATGCAGTTTGGAACAATGGATGGGAAATCACAAATTCGCCCAGGCTTGTCATTCATGTCCCTTATGGATAGGGGCAATGTGTAGATGCCGTAAGACACAGGCATATACCCAACACATTCTAGTCCTTGGGCATTGATAATTGGAAAAATGAGGGCATGAATGGCTAAGCTTAAAAATACTCTAGGGCAGATAGCCTAGTAACCTCCTAAGATCTTTGATTTTCTTGCAGAATGGAAATATTGATCCTAAAATCTTTAAAAAAATGAGCATCTAAATCTAATTAATCCACAGAAGTACGTGCTTCAATGTGTGTTCTCACAAATGGAGGGGTCTCAGTCTCACATCTGTTGAGAGTTACAAGGAATGAGTTTATGTTTAAGCTAAACCAAATTTGGAGCTAACAAATAGCCTTGTCTAACTCCTTTCTCCTGGGGAATTCTCCTTGGCTCTACTCTTTCCACACATCTCCTTACTATAAGCCAAGTATTCTTATGAAGTGCTCTTATAATGTACAATACATCTGTAAAGACTGCCATAATACTTCATGATTTCCTGTAGTTTATTTCTTCCTACCAAAGTGAAGATAAAACAGAAATCTATAAAATAGGCCTCTAAGCACTCTTCCCTCATATTCTTATATAATGTGTCCACAAGTGGTTCAGTATTAGTAACGCATCACCATTAACAGAAGTACATCTAACCTAAAGTGTAGCACTACAGTGATGGTTATGATTCTGATTTCTCCCCACAGTCTCACTCTAATAATGTTCTCAAAACTTTTCAGGGAATTATTCACAAGCATAACAGAGCTGCAATTAATCAGGAAAGTTGTATCACCTTTTATACAAATGGGAACAGTAATCTTCCCTGTATTGTTTGTAAGTATCATAAGGAGTGAATACAAGTATTACATGTGGATGTAGAATAACATATTTGTTTACCAGGGTAGTGCACTGATCTCAATGGACCATTTGCAGATATAGGTTGGGTGAATAGCATCACATAAAAAATTTAACATAGCATATTTACAGATACAAGGATATGCTAATATATATATATATATATATATATATATATACATGTGTGTGTGTGTGTGTGTGTGTGTGTGTGTGTGTGTGTGTGTATATATATATATATATATATATATATATATATCTGGGTCTACTTCAGTAGACCGAAAGACCACATTACTGACATTCAAAATATCGAGCCCACAACAACGAAACCACATCACACCGAAAGTACGCAACACCGACTTCCACAACACTGACAGATGCAAAAAAGTAACCACAACACAGCACAATCACATACTACCACACAACATCATTAACCATAACAACACTCCCCACAACCTCCACCAAATCATTCACTCTCATATCCCTTAAAATAAACTTCAATAAAAACCTAACCTACTACACTCTCACACAAACAACGTAAACTAAACTACAACTACAAAATAAAAACAACTGCCAAAACTGGAAGATCCTGCACAACCATTAACAACCAAACTAACACAGCCCACAAATCCACACTAACAAAATAACATACACAACACCTACCATAAATAAATAACATTACACTAATTTAACTGCACTTAATCCATTTACAATTCTAGTGGTGGGCTGCACCCCCCCAACTGAATATACTAACTCCGAGATCGCACTACAGTGAGGAAAGGGCATGTTTTCCGATCCTCACTGTATCACAATATCACTTTCAGCTCCTTTCTAACCTATTTTCTGCACTTTCAAAGAGGACTTCCATGAGTGCACTGCTGCACGGAGATGACTTGATGATCAACTGGTCTGTCACTCGTGTAAACATTCAGCATTCTGTACGTTCGTTATTTTGGGCTCAATATTTCAAATGTCAGTAATGTGGTCTTTTGATCTACCGAAGTAAACCATTCAAAAATCTGGTTCAAGTTTCTAATGTTCAGAATATGAAGTAGGTTGAAATATCAAAAACAAATACAGGCGAAGTCGAATTTGACTTCTGAAGTCTGTTGCCCCTTAGCAGCAGTACATACGGACCATATATATACTGCACAGCACTAACAGTAATGTTTTTGCATGGGGGCAAGCCTCCCTGCACCCCTCTTTTGGGGGCTGTGCCCCCACACCCCATGCCACTTATATATTAGAACTCCGAGATTGCACTACAGTCTGGAAAAGGGTAAATCTCCTGGTCAGCTGCAATGAGTCAACTGCTGTTTTACAGTCAGTCTTCTTGAGTCGACATCTTAATGTTCTTCAAATTGTTTGTTTGCATTCTGCCTCCCGCACATGTCATTGTCAAACAAGGCATGCTGGACATAACAATAGTAAACCTATATATATATATATATATATATATATATATATATATATATATATATATATATATATATGTGGGGCTACCTATTATTATCGAGATGACTTCATGACTTCACCGGACAATTTATTTTAACAAAAACCTGAATCACCGGAGTTTTACTCTAGGAAACTAACCACTTGGCCGCCATGGTGAACTTTGCCCTTTTCTCATAAATATATATATATATATATATATATATATATATATATATATATATATATATATCTACATATAAATATACATACACAACACATGTGCCCGCACACAGATATATAATATTTATAGATGCAAGTGCATGCTACAACATATAGTTCAAGAAACAGTTTACAATGTTAAACATTAATGAAAAAAAATGAAATTATGCTTAATACAGCTTTATGAATAAGATGCAAAAATAATGATTGAGATGGCTTAAGCTACAGGGATAACAACATATCATTATATAGAGCTGGTATGAGGATGTTAGAAGAAGCAAGTGAGAATAGTTGCAGGAAAGGATACCATGGGGAGAAAAGGTGAAAGAGGCTTGCATAGGAAAAATGAGTAGAAAGGAAGAAAAGGTATGAGAGAGAGAGATGCAAAGAGAAGAGGGAAGTAGGATGAATGAGAGGCAGTATGGGGGAACAAAAGATGAGATAGGAAAGTTTGAAACAGGGATAAAAAGATGTGTGAGATTGCTGCAGATTGATGTAATGTGATTGGGTGAATGCAGCTGTACATTGTTTGGGTAAAGACGTGTTCCTTCCGCTGTTGTCTGAAGTCTGAGTACTTTTGTACATCTTGGATTGATAAAAGAATGGAGTGCCATAGTTAAGGTGCTAGGATGGAGAATGCATGGTCAGTGCAAAAAAGTTTGTTTTTTAGGAGTTAGTTGGTTGAGTTGAGATTGAGAGATTTCCCTGAGATTATATGTAGTGGTGCTGGTGAAAAATTTATGAGTGAGAGGAGACAATGTCTCAGGTGAAAGGGCTTTATGAATTAGTGATCCTATTCTAAACCAGAAGCTTTCCACTTTTTCAAATTTTCAATTACTGTACAACTTTCAAATCTAAAAATGCAATGGGGTAAAGAGGTTAATTCCTCCAAATGCCTGCTGCTTGCTAAATGTAGAGAAGGGTAAAATAGCAGCTCTAGTCACAAAATTGCTTTTTGATCTTTTTTAGGCTCCTTAATTCAGCTTTAGTTCCTCAAACCTTCCTTTAGGCTAAAGCCTAAATAAAGGTAAGTAGCAAATGTAAGGCAGCAGTCTATAAAAAGAAGTATATAATGAGTAATATAATCGATTGTTGTAGTAAAATGTGATGGCTAGTATCTCGTATGTATACATACCCACACTTAAGACAGCCGTGCAGACTAATACAACTTAACAGCATTCATTTGCAGTTCAGCAGCCCTAGTCAATAAATGCTACACTACTCAAATAATCTCTGTTACAGTTCTGAATGGTAAAAATACTGTAGCTGTCTTCTTAGTCTGCATCCAGTCACACGAGCTTAATACTGAGGCAAACATGGAGATATCCAAATCTGCCCCCCCCCCCAGACAAAAGTATCTCTTTTACTAGGAGCATATCCAGTACTCATTCAATGATCTCTATACTCTTTGTCATAGTATTTCATCTGCTACATTAATTGAAGGATCTTATCTGTGATAATACAGAGCTCCAGAAAAGTTCCATATCTGTTTATCCTGTAAAAATTAGGTCAATAATAGCTCCTCAGCTACTCAGAGTATCCCAATTAGTCTGTGATGCACTCAATGTCTTTAACAATGCTTTAGCAAACTTCCATCATAGGATGGGACATCTACTGTTACTATCACAACCCAATTTCCAGCGTTCATGCTATGCTGTGGCATGGAAGTGAATCAGTTATACCTTGGAAGAAAAATGTTGCACCGACCCTCCATCAGTCTAACAAACTTATGATGTGCCTGGTAATAATCTTGAGTGCTGGGAAATAAGAAGGTGGTTGGAATCAATAAACAAGTCGGAGACAAACAAGTAACAGCTGAAATGTTTAAAGTGAAACTACAACAACAGATGAAGGTGGGGAAAAAAGAAACGGTAAAACCTTAGTCACAAAGGCCTTGTACTAGAAAGCACAACTGAACTTAACCGCACCTGAAACCTCTGCCATTGTATTTACTTATTTGGGGAAAAAAGACTGTTGGGAAGCTTCTCTAAACTTGTGAACTTGAACAATCCTGTCTTTTATTTCATGAGGGTGGACTGAACATGGGAAAATGATTCTGTAAATGTGAGTACCACATCCTTTGTTTGGGAATATAAAATGAGAATATAACCACCCCAGACACAAATATTTCTTTGTTACAACACAGAGAGAGAGAGAGAGTCAAGACACTGCAGAAATACATTAAATACTTTATTTTGTTAAGAATGGAAGGTTGATAGAGGAATGACCCTGGAAAAAAATTAACATTTATTAAATTATTTTTCAAGATACACACAGTGAGAGAAATGCAAGCCTTTGTGAAGTGGCTTTTATTAGTGATTTTATAAGGAAAATGATTTGGGCAACCATAGACTTACTGTATATAACAGTAAAGGAGAGTAGGGAGTTTATATATGTTGCTTGTGCAGTTATGCTTGAATAGTGCCATGCTTTGCTCTTTATTTAACACTACTGACCAGAAAGGATACTGTAGGTTTTTCATTGTCCCCAGGGACTTAGCATTAAATATGCTCGGAAGATGCATCTTCTGCAGCATGATAAGGGCCATGGCAACAGTTTCAGGTAATATACTGCAAACTGTGCTAGTTCTTTAATTTTATGAATCACGTCTACATCTTTTCTCTCTTAAATACATTTTAGGTTGAATAACATGGGGTGGCTTGCTGCCTGCTTGGAATGTGGCTATACTTGTGATTCAGTAAGTCATCTCCAATGTTACAGTGCGGCCTCAAGAGGTTCTTATAGCAAATAACATTTTGCTATATTTAGAAAAGTCATATTCTTTCCCTTATGAGTTTCTGGTACTCTTTATAGCTATCAGAAGGTGGTATATCTCTTAATAGTGAGGGGAAACAATATAAATTGAATTAACATGACAAGAGTAGCAATTCATCAATTCATGTTTTTTTTTTTTTTTTGTGGAATGAGAAACCAGAAAATAAAAGCAGACACAGGAAAGTGATACCATTAAAACTGAAGACAACCAGAAAAAATGCAAGCAAGGAATAGGCAATGGTGTAAGTATAAAAAGGGTTAAACAGTATGGCTGACTGCCTGGAGATGGTAGCCTTAAAACGTGAGAATTAGCCTGTAGACCTTTCATGAGAAGACCTGAGCATGATAAATAAAGAGTAACAATTCAAAATTTGAAAGTGGGAAAAGGGAGATCTTAATGATGCAAAACTTACATTTTCTAGCAGGAACCTAAGAGATTCTGAACCACAGGATAATTTATTTATTTACATTTGTTAACTGGGTAATGTCTGACTGGGTCAGAAACCTGTTTTCAGTGGAGACCTGGGGAGAAAAGCTCCAGAACAGTACAAAAAATAAGTTAAAGTTACTGTACAGGTAAGCAGGTACACCAAATATCTGAAGTATGTTAAAAAGATGTTTCACAATCACAGGAATATTAGAAGGAATAGCAAACTATACATAGTAAGTAAAATAAATTAAGTATACATATAAAAAAGGTAGTTAGCATGTACATTATCCAAATGAGCAAATATGCAAGAAATGAAAAATGATCAGAAAAAGGGATATTTCAGCACTAGAAGAGAAGTAAGATAGAATGAAGACAACTAACCAGGAGGAAGTTTTAAATGTGGACAGGTTTGGAATATGTAAGATGTGCTGAGGAAGATTGTTCCAGTCCTTGGCAATTTTGTAGGAGTAGAGGGAGTTGCCATGATAGTTGTGAGACAGGGATACTTTTAACATTATTTTATTGGATGACCTTAGGACTCTGCAGTTAGTGTTAGACTGTAACAGGTTTGAAAGAGCTGGACAGTCCATGAGGTTGCTTTAGTACTAACAGGTTGGGAAGTTTCAGCCAGTTGAGTTGCTGAAAAACTGAACAGTGGTGCATTTTATGGGGTTGATTGGCAGAACTTAGCAATTTTGTTATAGCAGGATTCTGGTTTATTTAGGTCAGCTTTGGATAGATTTGCGAAGATCTGAGAGCAGTAGAGGAGGGTGGATAGCAAGTGAAATCTAGCTGTGCAAGTCTAGCTTGTTGCATAAGGTCGGGCTTAACCCTGTAGAGTGTACGAAGTTTGGAGTGAACCTTTTTTATTGTAAGGCATATGTGTTTATTAAATTTTAGAGTATCATCTATTGTAACTCCAAGCAACTTGGTCTGATTGGTGGGTTTGATTATTGTCCCACTGGAGGAGTGTATGGAGAGGGGTGTTATGCTGAGTTTGTATGTTTTGTTGGAGAAGAATATGAGCTTGGTCTTATTTGTGTTGAGAATGAGTTGATGATTGGTGAGGTAATTTTCAATGTCTTGGAAAGATGTTTGCATTTTATTTTGCAGTTCTTGTAAGGTGTGGGCTGAGCAGATAAGAGAGGAATCATCAGCATACTGGATGATGGTGGCATGTTAGGTGGCTGTATTGAGGTTATTGGTAAATATGACAAAGAGAAGGGACCCAAGTATGGAGTCTTGTGGTACCCCTGTGGTGACTGGTAATAGAGGTGAAAGGGTGCTTGCCCATTTAGTAGCCTGTTGACTGATATATAGATAACTATGGAACCATGTTAGGGATGACGTAGTGAGATGATAAGTGGCAAGTTTATTAAGTAGAAGCTGGTGGGAAACAGTGTCAAAAGCTATTTTACATGTCTAGGAAAATAGCTGAGACTAGCTGTCCTTCATTTTTAGGCAGTGAATGGTATCTGTAAAGGTAATGATAGCTGTGTTTGTACTGTGTTTATTCCTGAAACTATGCTGAGAGCTGGACAGTAGGTTGTTAGCAGTGAGGTGAGTCATGAGTTGCTGGTGAATACATTTCTTGGGATTTTGGCAATGGGAGAGAGGATGGCAATGGGTCAGTAGTTTGTAATATCTCTAGATGGGTCACCTTTATGTAGTGGTATGATATGAGAAATGTTCTATAGGCTGGGTACATACCGTTCAGAGAGAGAGCGATTTATTAGTATGGATATGGGGTAGGCAATGCAAGGAGCAGCAAATCTGAGGTACTCATTTGGAAGCTAGGCAGATACCAGACAGCAGGGTTTTAGTTTAGATAGTAGTTTTTTAATGTAAGAAGTTTGAATGGATTTAAAGGAGACGGAGTTAGTGTCATTAGAGGTTGGGGAGGGGACTATGAGTGATGAGATTGGTTTGTTGTTTAAGAGAGCAGTGACAGAATATATGAAATGAGAGTTGAAATGTAAGGATAAGGGCTCTGTGGTATTACTAGTAAGGGGAGCAGGGGTGGAGGTTTTACCAGGGTTAAGGAGGTGATTGATGTTATGTCAGAATTTTTGTGGGTTGTGCTGATATTTTTGTTAACAGGTAAGAAAGTATGTTTTTTTATCACTGATGACTCTTTTCTTAGTTTGATTTCTATGATGCTGATAAAGGGTGAAATTGGTTGAAATGGTAAGCAATTTAGTATAAGCCATATGTCACCTGCGGTGCAGATTCTGACCTACAATGGTAATAGCCTTTATCTCCTCAGAAATGTGTTAGGAGATGAGTGAATAAATAAGATATTCTATAGGCAGTTTGAGCATACAATTTAAGGTTCAAGATCCTTTTAGTAAGACTAGGAATTATTGCTTAGGATGCATAATCTGTGGAAGTGCATTAAGGAAGAAATTAATCAGGTAAAAAGCAGCTGTACAAAGAACAACACAAGCAAAGAATGAGGAGACAACCAATGTGAATAAATAATGGCTTAGTTATAAGCTAGAAGTTTAAAATCAGGTCATATGGGGGTGGAGTAGACAGCTGTGGTAGAAAAGGGCAAACATTCATGTGAAAATGAGCATCCAAGTTCATAGATGAAGCAAGACAAACCTTGCAAATGAAATGACTGGAAGATTTAGCAAACAACCAAAAGATATTTTTCAAATAACCAGGGGAATGAAGATAGGTTGAAACAGAGAATTTATTTTCTGCAGAAGGTAGAAAGGAAATGAATAAGCAAGTGACCAGACCACCATAATGAAAGATTTCCTTTTCTCAGTACTTAGAAATTAAAGAGAGAGCAGAATACTAGACGATCAGATGAAGGTCAGCAAGGATGGAAGACATGAATATGTGAACATACGACAAGTAGGAAGTAGAGAAAATGTTCAGGGAGCAATTATGTGAAGTGTTATCCTCTAGACAGATGGGCCACAAACTGGGTGATGTAAGAACTGAAAGGTGAGTTTGTTGAACCACTGGCAAATCCGTGCACTAACTTCCTGAGATGGTGTTAGGTGACTGGGCTCTAGAAGCTCTAGAAGCAATGGCATTGTTCCATAGCTCAGCACCCAAGAAGTAGGAAAGTAATTAGAGACTTGGCAACCCTACCTCCAGACCAGGAAATGATATGGCAAGATTCTTTAAGGGCAGGTTTGTGGAGTTCCTGCATATAGTGTTTCTAGCAGATGGACAGCAGTATTAAATTTATGCAGCAGAAATTTTGTCTTTCTAGTCTGATTCAGTTTTCAGTAAGACCATCAGTGTTGCTCTTAACAGACCTAGAAATAAATGTATGCAGGGTGAGGTCTAGGTTTCTAAGGTCTGTGTGGGAGTGGCTAACTGATAAAGAACACTAAATCACATTCTGGGAGTGGGGTGTGACGTCTACTTTTGTTTGTGAAGGAACAGTGCATTAGTTTCAGGTATTTAGCATCACAGCAGGTAACTAACCACTAGATGCAGAGTATTCAAAAGCTATTATTATTATGCATGCAATACCAGGTGAATACTATTCATGTCTTTGCATTTGTGGTTAGTTTCTGGTTTCAAAGTGACTCTTAAAAGGAAAATGTGGATTCTTCAAAAAATGAATGCTTAACAGAAGCAATGCATAGCATTTATGTTACATGTGTATTATTTTAGGGTGTTTGCCCTGGGCAGCTGGGAGTTTATACACTATAGTAAGTGGGAAATGAGATTGGAAGTGTACAGAGGGAGAGATGTTCCTGTACAAAATGCTTTGTGAAAATTTGCTGGTTTGTTTTGTTCTAGTTTACTGTACTCATTATTTGTAGATTTCTTTCAACTTGGAATCACTAGTTCTGACTCTATGTTTTTCTGTTAATTTTGATTCAGTATTTTTGTGTGCGGTGTTTTGATGTGAATCTATGTGAGAAACTAGTAAGTAATTATTTGGAACAAATCTGTGTCAATTGTCTCTCTGGAGTTACAAAATAAATACTCCTAAGTCACTAATGCTACAGAGATTTGAATTCTAATCAAATACAACAAACTGAAATATATATTTTGAATACTTTTTATTCCATTTTCAATATCAAGCAATAGATAATTTTACTATAAAACATCACAACTATACACAAAAGTGTCCATTAAAAAAACTAGAGCATGTAAAACAACTAAAATAACAAGAAATTCAATTATGTCCAACAATTATATTCAGAAGTTAATGTATTCATTTTCGCCTTAATGGTTAATAATTACATTTGATCAACAATAGTGGTAATGTTGATAAAATCTGTAAGTGGAAGAGTAGTCTCACTTTTCCAATATTTTGTAATCATCTTCCTAGCAGTGGTTAACAAGCTCTAAATATGAGGAAACTGAGACCTGGGCATATATCTGGGAAGGACTTCTTGACAATCAAATGTCATGTGTTGCCAGTCTGCCTTAGCTAATGATCTATATACCACCAACAAACATTTTTTAACTTTTTATAATTTCATTTTGATGTGGAATAAAAAAGGCTCTGTGTAAGAACCTCTATGAATATATTTTCCAAAATAAAGAAGCAGGTGAATTGGGTGAAATGATTACTTATAAGGCGTACACCAACTAATTATCATTGATGTAACATTTATATTTTTAATTAATGTATATAGAATAGATAAATAAGGTTTTCTGTTATCAGTATTGTTTTCAAGATCACTAAGAAAATTAATAATGGGTGGAAATTAATTTCTGACAAAGTCAGGCATTAAATCCCATTTCAGTGATTTAGATTGTCTACAAACCAGGACTCTAATCTAGTTCTCCATTTGTGGATAATATTAATGCATTACATAATCAGAGTTATCAGTATTATATACATTATTCTCCTTTAAATTTGATTCCATTGAAGTAGATCCACACATTTAAGACTCAGCGTTTTTATTAAAGTTCAAACTTCCCATGCAATCTGATAAAAAAAATATTGGAAATAAAGAGAGAGAGAGAGAGACAAAAATTTATTGGGACATATTTGCATACAAATTTTAAATAATTTTATTATTTTGTTAAGATGGCAAAATAAACAATCTGAATGCCTGGTCAATAACACAGGAGCTCCCAAAGGATCTATTCTTGGGCCTCCACTTTTGAATATTTTCATTAATAATCTTCACAAATCATCCCAACAAAGTACACTGATCCAATATGCTGACATTTCCACTATCATCTCCTCTTCTAGCAATTTCTCTGATCTCCTTAGGATTACACAAAATGCCTTTACATCTATAGAAACCTGTTTAAACAAAGAACAACTATTACTGAACCTCAAAAAATCTAAGCTCTTACTATTCTCAACAAAAGCACCAACTCCTGGTCTATATTAGATACTCAAAGAGGTATTTTATCGAATGCCGCTTCATCGACCCATAAACCATGAAAACACAAAACAGTGAATGAGAATATAAATGATTTCTTTCCCTGGGAAATAAATCACTTACCCTAAACAAAAAAAACACACATCACTACAAACAATACAAAGGTGGGGGCTTCACCCCCCCTACCCCCCAACTAAATATACCAACTCTGAGATCGCACTACAGTGGGGAAAATGGCAAAGCAACAGAGGTGGCCAAGTGATTTCTTTCCCAGGGAAAGAAATTGTTTATATGACCGTTTGCTGTTTTGTGTTTTCATTATTTAATGGCCGTTAAAGAGGCGTTCGAAGAAATGCCTCTTTGAGTATATAATAGGAACACCCAACTCCAGACTTTAAAATTTACTTACAAAACAACACAGAAATCAAACTAATTAAGACAGCTAAATTATTAGGCTTAACTATTGATGACACACTCACCTTTGAGCAATATATTCTCAATACAATAAAAAACTCACTTCAAGCTGGGTAAAATTTATAGACATGCACTTTATTTAGATAAGCCAACCAAAATAATACTTGCAAACACTCTACTTAGCCCTTCCCTCTCTACAGAAGTCCCATTTTCACCAACCTTCACACATGCCTTAGTAATAAACTGCAATCATGTTACTATAAAATAGCAAAATTTGCCTTTGGGATATCAAAATGCACACACCATTGCCTGGCCATTTTGGCATTGAATTGGTTTGAATTCCCCCCATTATCTATATTATACTCAACTAACTCTTGCTGACAAACGGACATATAAACCCAACAACTGCCTTGCACTTCATTCTGTCTTACAATCTTATATCCCAACCCACAATCTTTGGTCTACTAACAAACAGCTTTAAAGTATAACCAAACCTAATAAAAAAGCTGGACAAAGTCTATATTCCTACACCATTGCCCAATTATGGAATGCTCTGCCTTATTAAAAATCACTCAACCAGACTCATTAAAAACTTTTAAATCTTTACTAAAATGTCACTACCTGAAAAATCATATCTGTTCCTGTGCACAACTGTCTAAGCCACCATAAACAAATACATACTTAATTATTCCTTCTTTTTTCCTTTCCTCCTCTAAGTAACTCCTCTCAAACTTCTAAGAACTTTCTCTATATCAACTAACATATTCTAATCTCTCTACCTACTTCTAGGCAATGCCAAGAAGCCCCTAAGTATTTAAAAGAACTGTTTACCTTGAATCAAACTGCAATCTTTATTTGAATAATTTTTATTGTTAAAGTACAGTTTGTTATATATTAATAGGCAACGTAATTTTTAGAAAACCTATTCTCATTGTCTATTTAATCTTTAAAGTACTCTGTAATAAAAATTTCTGTGGAG